>NC_053026.1:557659391-557940033 GCF_003073215.2 Triticum urartu
TCATGATTCTACTGAAAATTATTATGAGGGAGGAATATATGCTTGTAGGAGTTGCAATAATATCAAGTTTCCTCTCTATGTGCTGAAAATCTTGAAGTTATCCTTGTTTTACCTTCCTATGCAAGTTGATTCTTGTTCCCACAAGTTGTTTGCTCACAAAATCCCTATGCATAGGAAGTGGGTTAGACTTAAATGTGCTAGTCATATTCTTCATGATTCTCTCTTTATATTTCAATTCTTATCTTTATGTGAGCATCTTTGAAATCATCATGCCTAGCTAGGGGCGTTAAACGTTAGCGCTTGTTGGGAGGCAACCCAATTTTATTTTTGTTCTTTGCTTTTTGCTCCTGTTTAGTAATAAATAATTCATCTAGCCTCTGTTTAGATGTGGTTTTATTCTTTTAATTAGTGTTTGTGCCAAGTAGAACCTTTGGGAAGACTTGGGGAAAGTCTTTGCGATATTGCTGTAAAAAACAGAAACTTTAGCACTCACGAGATTTGCTGACATTTTTTAATGGAGAGTGATATTTAGTTAATTATTTTTGAATATAATTAATATATAAATTCCTCACGTCCAGAAATTTATTTTGGAATTTTTGGGGTTCCATAAGTATTCGAAACCTACAGATTACTACAGACTGTTCTGTTTTTGACAGATTCTGTTTTTCGTGTGTTGTTTGCTTATTTTGATGAATCTATGAGTAGTATCGGAGGGTATGAACCATAGAGAAGTTGGAATACAGTAGATATTACACCAATATGGATTTAGAATGATTTCACAACAGTACTAAAAGTGGTGATTAATTTTCTTATACTAACGGAGCTTACGAGTTTTCTGTTAAGTTTTGTGTTGTGAAGTTTTCAAGTTTTGGGAACAGATTCGATGGACTATGGAATAAGGAGTGGCAAGAGCCTAATCTTGGGTATGCCCAAGGCACCCCAAGGTAATATTCAAGGACAACCAAGAGCCTAAGCTTGGGGATGCCCCGGATGGCATCCCCTCTTTCGTCTTCGTTCATCGGTAACTTTGCTTGGAGCTATATTTTTATTCACCACATGATATGTGTTTTGCTTGGAGTTTCAATTTATTTTGTTAGTATTTGCTTGATGTTATTTAGGACAATGTTTTGCATCTTTTATTTCAATAAAAGTGGCATTGATAGCCTTTACTATGCCTATTTTACAAGTCTACATGTTGCTGTTTGAAAACAGAAAGTTTACCGCTGTTGCAAAAATTCCCTAGAAAATTAAGAATGTGATAAAATGTTGAAACCTTTTGCATAATAAGATCTGATAAATTTACTACAGTGGGAATTTTCTTTCATAATTTTTGGAGCTAGGGAAATATGGATCTTGCTGCATTCTTTACAGACTGTCCTGTTTAGGCAGATTGCTGTTATGTTTGCATTGCTTGCATATGTTTGCCTGTTTAATGATTCTATTTGAGGATAGGACTATTAAATATGCAGATGAATTTAGTATTCAATGTTGAATAATAATTTTAGTGATTTGCTACATTAGAGTATGATAAGGTTTTTGCATTGGTTTATACTAACTTATCTCACGAGTCCTTGTTGAGTTTTGTGTGGATGAAGCTTTTGAGATTTAGGCAGGCCGTGATATGAGAGGAATTAAGGAGACACAAAATATCAAGCTTGGGGATTCCCAAGGCATCCCAAAATAATATTTCAAGAAGTCTCAAGCGTGTAAGCTTGGGGATGCCCCGGTTGGCATCCCACCTTTCTTCTTCAACAACTATCGGTTAGTATCGGTTGATCCTAAGTTTTTGCTTCTTCACATGATGTTTGCTATTCTTAGATGTCATTTTATTTTGTTTTGCTTGCTGTTTGAATAAAGTATCAAGATCTGAAATTATTAAATGGGAGAGTCTTCACATAGCTAGATAATTATTTAACTACTCATTGATCTTCACTTATATTTTTTGGAGTAGTTTGTCATTTACTCGTGTGCTTCACTTATATCCTATGAGTAAATAGTTGAATGATTTGAATATAATAAATCTGAAAATTATATATGTTTCATATGATTATCCCATGGGGAGTAATGACTTCACATATAAGAAGTAGAGGTGGTAAATTTATTGAAGGTTAGCAAACATTGTATTGGTCACTTGAACAATTCATGAAAATTGAGGGAAGAGAGATTTCACATATAAATATACTATCTATGACATCTTTTGTAATTGTGAGCACTCATTAAAATATGACATGTTAAAAGGTTGATGTTGGACAAGGAAGACAACGTAATGGGTTATGTTTTCTTATATCTGAAATAAAGTATATTGTCATGGATCATCCAACATGTTGAGCTTGCCTTTACCCCTCATGCTAGCCAAATTCTTTGCACCAAGTAGAGATACTACTTGTGCTTCAAAACATCCCTTAAACCAGTATTGCCACGAGAGTCCACCATACCTACCTATGGATTGAGTAAGATCCTTCAAGTAAGTTTTCATCGGTGCATGCAATAAAAATTGCTCTCTAAATATGTGTGATCTATTAGTGTGGAGAAAATAAGCTTTATACGATCTTGTGATGAGGAAGCAATAAAAGTGACAGACTGCATAATAAAGGTCCCTATCACAAGTGGCAATATAAAGTGACGTTCTTTCGCATTAAGATTTTTTTCATCCAACTATAAAAGCGCATGAAAACCTCTGCTTCCCCCTGCGAAGGGCCTATCTTTTATTATTGTCTTATACCTTATGCAAGAGTCATGGTGATCTTCACCTTTCCTTTTTACATTTTATCCTTTGGCAAGCACATTGTGTTGGAAAGATCCTGATATATATATCCAATTGGATGTAAGGCATCATGAACTATTATTGTTGACATTACCCTTGAGGTAAAAGGTTGTGAGGTGAATCTATAAGCCCCTATCTTTCTCTGTGTCTGATTAAAACTTTGAACCCATAAATATCACGTGAGTGTGAGCAATTGTGAAAGACTAAATGATAGTTGAGTATGTGAAGTTTGCTGAATCAAAGCTCTGACATAGACCCTTCCTGGAAATAAGATGAATTGTAATTGTTTGATGACTAATAACACAGTTTGTTAGTTTTCAAGAAAGTTTATGATCTATACTTTAACATGTGAATAGCTTGTTACTTGATCATGAGAAGTCCTATGAGTTGAGTTACTGTTATGATATATAATGATGCTAGAAAAGGTGATTGAAATTACCATTGATCAAACTTGTGCACCTGCTAGCATTCACACTTCATAAATTCTTTCTTTTTTCATTTACCTACTCGAGGACGAGCAGGAATTAGGCTTGGGGATGCTGATACGTCTCCAACGTATCTATAATTTATGAAGTATTAATGCTATTATATTATCTGTTTTGGATGTTTATGGGATTTACTAAACACTTTAATATTATTTTTGGGACTAACCTATTAACCGGAGGCCCAACCCAAATTGCTGTTTTTCTTGCCTATTTCAGTGTTTCGAAGAAAAGGAATATCAAATGGAGTCCAAACGGAATGAAACCATTGGGAGAGTTATTTTTGGAATGGAAGCAATCTAGGAGACTTGGAGTAGACGTCAGGGATGCTTTGAGGAAGCCACGAGGCAGGGAGGCGCGCCCTACCCCCTAGGCACGCCCCCACCCTCGTGGGCCCCTCATGGCTCCCCTGACCTACTTCTTTCGCCTATATATGTCCATATACCCTAAAAACATCAAAGAGCAGAATAGATCGGGAGTTCCGCCGCCACAAGCCTCTGTAGCCACCAAAAACCAACCGGGACCTTGTTCCGGCACCCTGCCGGAGGGGGATCCCTCACCGGTGGCCATCTTCATCATCCTGGCTCTCTCTGTGACGAGGAGGGAGTAGTTCACCCTCGGGGCTGAGGGTATGTACCAGTAGCTATGTGTTTGATCTCTCTCTCTCTCTCGTGTTCTTGAGATGGTACGATATTGATGTATCACGAGCTTTGCTATTATAGTTGGACCTTATGATGTTTCTCCCCCTCTACTATCTTATAATGGATTGAATTTTCCCTTTGAAGTGATCTTATCAGATTGAGTCTTTAAGGATTTCAGAACACTTGATGTATGTCTTGCATGTGCTCATCTGTGGTGACATTGGGATATTCACGTGATCCACTTGATGTATGTTTTGGTGATCAACTTCCGGGTTCCGCTCGTGAACTTATGCATAGGGGTTGGCACACATTTTCGTCTTGACTCTCCGGTAGAAACTTTGGGGCACTCTTTGAAGTACTTTGTGTTGGTTGAATAGATGAATATGAGATTGTTTGATGCATATCGTATAATATCATACCCATGGATACTTGAGGTGACATTGGAGTATCTAGGTGACATTAGGGTTTTGGTTGACATGTGTCTTAAGGTGTTATTCTAGTACGAACTCTTGAATAGATCGACCCGAAAGAATAACTTTGAGGTGGTTTCTTACCCTACAATAATCTCTTAGTTTGTTCTCCGCTATTAGTGACTTTGGAGTGACTCTTTGTTGCATGTTGAGGGATAGTTATATGATCCAATTATGTTATTATTGTTGAGAGAACTTGCACTGGTGAAAGTATGAACCCTGGGCCTTGTTTCCTAGCATTGCAATACCGTTTACGCTCACTTTTTTTACTTGTAAATTACCAAAACCTATATCTACCATTGCTACCTCTTGAGCACTGCGTTAGTTTTCCCTTGAAGAGGAAATGGTGATGCAGCAAAGTAGCGTAAGTATTTCCCTCAGTTTTTGAGAACCAAGGTATCAATCCAGTAGGAGGCTACGCGCAAGTCCCTCGCACCTACACAAAACAAATAAATCCTCGCAACCAACGCGATAAGGGGTTGTCAATCCCTACACGGTCACTTACGAGAGTGAGATCTGATAGATATGATAAGATAATATTTTTGGTATTTTTATGATAAAGATGCAAAGTAAAATAAAAGGCAACGGAAATAACTAAGTGTTGGAAGATTAATATGATGGAAGATAGACCCGGGGGCCATAGGTTTCACTAGTGGCTTCTCTCAAGAGCATAAGTATTTTACGGTGGGTGAACAAATTACTGTTGAGCAATTGACAGAATTGAGCATAGTTATGAGAATATCTAGGTATGATCATGTATATAGGCATCACGTCCGAGACAAGTAGACCGACTCCTGCCTGCATCTACTACGATTACTCCACACATCGACCGCTATCCAGCATGCATCTAGAGTATTAAGTTCATAAGAACAGAGTAACGCTTTAAGCAAGATGACATGATGTAGAGGGATAAATTCATGCAATATGGTAAAAAACCCATCTTGTTATCCTCGATGGCAACAATACAATACGTGCATTGTAGCCCCTACTATCACTGGGAAAGGACACCGCAAGATTGAACCCAAAGCTAAGCACTTCTCCCATTACAAGAAAGATCAATCTAGTAGGCCAAACCAAACTGATAATTCGAATAGACTTGCAAAGATAACCAATCATACATAAAAGAATTCAGAGAAGATTCAAATATTGTTCATAGATAAACTTGATCATAAACCCACAATTCATCGGTCTCAACAAACACACCGCAAAAGAAGATTACATCGAATAGATCTCCACAAGAGAGGGGCAGAACTTTGTATTGAGATCCAAAAAGAGAGAAGAAGCCATCTAGCTAATAACTATGGACCCGAAGGTCTGAGGTAAACTACTCACACTTCATCGGAAGGGCTATGGTGTTGATGTAGAAGCCCTCCGTGATCGATGCCCCCCTCCGGCGGAGCTCCGAAACAGGCCCCAAGATGGGATCTCGTGGATACAGAAAGTTACGGCGGTGGAATTAGGGTTTTGGCTCTGTATCTGATCATTTGGGTGTATGTAGGTATATATAGGAGGAAGGAGTATGTCGGTGGAGCAACATGGGGCCCACAAGGGTGGAGGGCACGCCTGGGGGGTAGGCACGCCCCCTACCTCATGGCTTCCCTGTTGGTTGCTTGACGTAGGGTCCAAGTCTCCTGGATCATGTTCGTTCCGAAAATCACGTTCCCGAAGGTTTCATTCCGTTTGGACTCCGTTTGATATTCTTTTTCTGCGAAACTCTAAAATAGGCAAAAAACAGCAATTCTGGGCTAGGCCTCCGGTTAATAGGTTAGTCCCGAAAATAATATAAAAGTGGATAATAAAGCCCGATAATGTCCAAAACAGAAGATAATATAGCATGGAGCAATCAAAAATTATAGATACGTTGGAGACGTATCAACCATCCCCAAGCTTAATTCCTCCTTGTCCTCGAGTAGGTAAATGATGAAAATAGAATTTTTGATGTGGAATGCTACTAGACATAATTTCAATGTAAGTCTTCTTAATTGTGGCATGAATATTCAGATCCGAAAGATTCAAGATAAAAGTTTAATATTGACATATAAATAATAATACTTCAAGCATACTAACTAAGTAATTATGTCTCTTCAAAATAACATGGCCAAAGAAAGTTATCCCTACAAAATCATATACTCTGGCTATGCTTCATCTTCGCCACACAAAGTATTCAAATCATGCACAACCCCGATGACAAGCCAAGCAATTGTTTCATACTTTTAATGTTCTCAAACTTTTTCAATCTTCACGCAATGCATGAGCGTGAGCCATGGACATAGCACTATAGGTGGAATATAATGGTGGTTGTGGAGAAGACAAAAAGGGAGGAGATAGTCTCACATCAACTAGGCGTATCAACGGGCTATGGAGATGCCCATCAATAGATATCAATGTGAGTGAGTAGGGATTGCCATGCAACGGATGCACTAGAGCTATAAATGTATGAAAGCTCAACAAAAGAAACTAAGTGGGTGTGCATCCAACTTGCTTGCTCACGAAGACCTCGGGCACTTGAGGAGGCCCATTGTTGGAATATACAAGCCAAGTTCTATAATGAATATTTCCCACTAGTATATGAAAGTGACAAAACAAGAGACTCTCTATCATGAAGATCATGGTGCTACTTTGAAGCACAAGTGTGGAAAAAAGGATAGTAGCATTGTCCCTTTTATTTTTATTTTTTATTTTTTATTTGGAATTTCTCTTTTTTTGGTCTTTCTCTTTTTTGGGACAATGCTCTATTAATGATGATCATCACACTTCTATTTATTTACAACTCAAAGATTACAACTCGATACTAGAACAAAGTATGATTCTATATGAATGCCTCTGGCGGTGTACCGGGATAGCAATGATGCATGAGTGACTTATATGAAAGAATTATGAACGGTGGCTTTGCCACTACTAATATGTCAACTACATGATCATGCAAAGCAATATGACAATGATGGAGCGTGTCATGATAAACGGAACGGTGGAAAGTTGCATGGCAATATATCTAGGAATGGGTATGGAAAGGTATATGGTGGCTATTTTGAGGAAGGTATATGGTGGGTGTATGATACCGGCGAAAGGTGCGCGGTATTAGAGAGGCTAGCAATGATGGAAGGGTGAGAGTGCGTATAATCCATGAACTCAACATTAGTCATAAAGAACTCACATACTTATTGCAAAAATCTATTAGTTATCGAAGCAAAGTACTACGCGCATGCTCCTAGGGGGATAGATTGGTAGGAAAAGACCATCGCTCGTCCCTGACCGCCACGCTACGGGAATCACAAACTTCAACACAAGCATTTCTAAAATTCACAAGTACTCAACTAGCACGACTCTAATATCACCATCTCCATATCTCAAAACAATTATCAAGTTTCAAACTTCTCATAGTATTCAACACACGCATAAGAATTTTTTTACTAATCTTGAATACCTAGCATATTAGGATTAATTAAGCAAATTACCATGCTATTTAAGACTCTCAAAATAATCTAAGTGAAGCATGAGAGATCAATAGTTTCTATAAAACAAATCCACCACCGTGCTCTAAAAGATGTAAGTGAAGTACTAGAGCAAAACTATATAACTCAAAAGATATAAGTGAAGCACATAAGAGTATTCTAATAATTTCCGAATCATGTATGTCTCTCTCAAAAAGGTGTGTGCAGCAAAGATGATTGTGGTAAACTAAAAAGCAAAGACTCAAATCATATAAGACGCTCCAAGAAAAACACATATCATGTGGTGAATAAAAATATAGCTCCAAGTAAAGTTACCGATGGAAGTAGACGAAAGAGGGGATGCCTTCCGAGGCATCCCCATGCTTTGGCTTTTTGGTGTACTTAGATTATCTTGGGGGTGCCATGGGCATCCCCAAGCTTAGTCTCTTGCCACTCCTTGTTCCATAATCCATCAAATCCTTACCCAAACCTTGAAAACTTCACAACACAAAACTTAAAGTAGAAAATCTCGTGAGCTCCGTTAACGAAAGAAAACAAAACACCACTTCAAGGTAATGTAATGAACTCATTATTTATTTATATTGGTGTTAAACCTACTGTATTAAAACTTCTCTATGGTTTATAAACTCTTTTACTAGCCATAGATTCATCAAAATAAGCAAACAACACACGAAGAACAGAATCTGTCAAAAACAGAACAGTCCGTAGTAATCTGTAGCTAGCGCAAGATCTGGAACCCCAAAAATTCTAAAATAAATTTCTGGACGTGAGTAATTTATATATTAATCATCTGCAAAATTAATTAACTGAATATCACTTTCCAAATAATAATGGCAGTAGTTCTCGTGAGCGCTCAAGTTTCTGTTTTTTACAGCAAGATTAACAAGACTTTCCCCAAGTCTTCCAAACGGTTCTACTTGGCACAAACACTAATTAAACACAAAAAACACAACCAAAATAGAGGCTAGATAAATTATTTATTAATAAACAGGAGCAAAAAGTAAGGAATAAAAATAAAATTGGGTTGCCTCCCAACAAGCGCTATCGTTTAACGCCCCTAGCCAGGCATAAAAAGCAAGGATAGATCTAGGTATTGCCATCTTTGGTAGGCAATCCATAAGTGGCTCTCATAATAGATTCATAAGGTAATTTAATTTTCTTTCTAGGAAAGTGTTCCGTGCATTTCCTTAACGGAAATTGGAATCTAATATTTTCTTCCTTCATATCAATAATTGCACCAATCGTTCTAAGGAAAGGTCTACCAAGAATAATAGGACATGAAGGATTGCAATCTATGTCAAAAACAATAAAATATATGGGCACATAGTTCCTATTTGCTACAATAAGAACATCATTAATTCTTCCCATAGGTTTCTTAATAGTGGAATCCGCAAGGTGCAAGTTTAGAGAGCAATCATCAAAATCACGGAAACCTAGCAAATCACATAAAGTCTTTGGAATCGTGGAAACACTAGCACCCAAATCACACAAAGCATAGCATTCATGATCTTTAATTTTAATTTTAATAGTTGGTTCCCACTCATCATAAAGTTTTCTAGGGATATAAACTTCCAACTCAGTTTTTCTTCATAAGATTGCATCAAAGCATTAACGATATTTTTGGTAAAAGCTTTATTTTGGCTATAAGCATGAGGAGAATTTAGCACGGATTGCAACAAGGAAATACAATCTATCAAAGAGCAGCTATCATAATTAAATTCCTTGAAATCCAAAATAGTGGGTTCATTAATATTTAAAGTTTTGACTTCTTCAATCCCACTTTTAACAATTTTAGCATCAAGATCTAAAGACTCCAAATTTTTGGAACGTCATCTAGGTAAAGGTGGATCATATTCAGTCCCATCATTATCAAGATTCATATTGCAAAACAAAGATTTAATAGGGGACACATCAATAACTTTTAGATCTTCATCTTTATTTTCATAGTTTTCTGGCTTAGCGGCCATCTTATTGACTAAGGTAGCCCACTTATCCGAAATTTCAGCTATTAACTTCTCAAGACAAGCAATTTGGGATCTCAAACCATCAAATTCTTTAGACATATCATCAAGCTCTTTATTCATATAACTCATAAAGCTTTTTTGTTCCTTAAGCTCGTTTCTAAAGAAATTATTATGCTCAAATTGTAAGACCATAAAACTCCTAACGTTGCTTTCGATTTCTTCTAACTTTTTAAGGTGAAGATCACCAAATCGGGGAAGAGCCATCGTAACAAACAAGCAATCCAACTCACGGGCTAACAAGGAACGGGTAAAAAAGGCAAATAGAGAAAGAGAGGGAGGATAGAGAGAGAGAGGGCGAATAAAACGGCAAGGGTGAAGTGGGGGAGAGAAAAATGGGAGACAAATGTCAAATAATGTAATGCGGGAGATAAGGGTTTGTGATGGGTACTTGGTATGTTGACTTTTGCATAGACCTCCCCGGCAACGGCGCCAGAAATTCTTCTTGCTACCTCTTGAGCACTGCGTTGGTTTTCCCTTGAAGAGGAAAGGGTGATGCAGCAAAGTAGCGTAAGTGTAACATCCCAAAATTTCAATTTGGAATGTTATACATAGGTCATCCATGCATATCATATTTTATTGCATTTTCGTTTTGCAATCCTCAAAATCCTAAGCAACTCAAGGACCCTCGGAGAGAGTTGGAGATTTACCCGGTGTTCATATTTGATTTTTATCAAATAATGAAACGAGGATTTTGATTTTAATAATTTTTCTCTCTGAAAAATATTTCATATTAAAATATAACAGAGGAGATAATATGACTTCTCCAAAATAATTGAAATATTGGAGGAAAAATATTAAAATCACTTATTCGATTTTATTTGGATTTTATTTGCATTAGAAAAATTACACGTTTTCAAAATTGCATTTTAGGGCCAAGAAAATGTTCATCTTGTTCTAAATATTTTATTTAGACGGTGAAAATTTGTTTTGGCATTTTTAGATTTTTTATTTTATTTTCTAGGATTTTATTTCTGCCGGCGAAATTATTTTTTTTAAAAAATCTCCAGCCGACTGGGCCGAAACCCAGCCGGGCCGCCGGCCCAAGCCGCTGCCACCGCCTTCCTCGCGCGCGCGCGCCGCGGCCGAGGTCGGACCGGAGTCCGAGCCGGACTCCGCCTCCGCCGTGCCTTGCCCCCTCCTCCAAGTCGCCCCCTCCTATTTATACGCGCCACCCCGACCCCCCCACCACCACAGTACCGCCGCCCCGTAGCCGCCGACGCCCGCGCCTGTCGTCGCTGCGCCTCGCTGCCGCCCGCGCTGCCGAGCCCCGCCACCCAACCCCGCCTCGCCGGAGCCCCTCGCCGGAGGTACCGCGCTGGACCCGAGCCGCTGGTTTTTTTTAAAACCTGTTCGGTTTTTTTAGAAACCCTAGTTCGTTTTTTTAGATCGGTTCGCCGGTTTTTCTCGGATCTTCTATTTAGCAGACGTTCGTCCGTACGTTCGTTTTAACAAACGGTTTTTGCCCATTAGTTACAGCTAACAAACACTCGTTCGTTAGTCTGTTCATCAGTTTTCTTTTTATCGGATTTATCTGCGATTATTCTCGATCGCGATTTCTGATCTGATCTTAGTTTCTGTTTATCTTTTCGCTCGTTAGTCGGAATCAGGCGATTCAAGCGCCTAGATCTTCGTCTCGAGACCCTCTTTCTGTTTAATCAACTTGAACAAGATTTTGGTACTGTAAAATTTGACCTTAGTTCAGATTAGTAAACGGCTTTTGTTTCTTTCGCCGTTTGAGTTTCGTTGCTCCGTTTGATTTGATTCTTTTTGCTAACCGGAGTTCTTAAGTTGAACTTTCTGGTCAACCTCTCTTATTTGAGTTTTTCTTGTGCATCTTTGCTTGTTGCTTATGTATGTTATTGTTTGTTTGCGATAAAACACCCGGAGTGCGAAGCGTGCTACTACGAATCTCTAGGTTTTACAGATCGTCAGCAAGGCAAGTAACACATTGATCATAGTCTTTTCATACCCAGTTTTTATGCATTAGTTCCCATCCTCAAACATTGCATGATTAGGATGTCATTTAACTTGTGGGTTGGGAAGTAGTTGTTGAGGTAGAACCTATTACCATGTTACTATCAAACCCTTGGGAGTTACTTCTGTGCGTTGCTTATTGCTATGCTATGCTCGTAGACGTGGTTTGGGTTTGAGTGATATCCATGATAGATGTGAGATTGTTAACTAAAGGTTCAACTTAAGGTGGCAACTTGAATACACATCTGGGTGGATTGAGGCACCTGGGGAACCCAGTGTTGTCTGTTTTTTTGGAAATCCCGGGGTACCCGTGTGATCTTCCTATGGACCGCCACCCAGGCTCAAAGGGAACTGGGATGATTCATGCTAGAAACTTCTGTGTGCAGCCACAAGCTATTATGGGCTCTAGCATAGTTGAGTAAGTCACGTGAAGCTCCTATAGAGGTGGATCAGCAGGTAGTGGGTTTTGTAGGTTTGGTATGGTCTACCCGAAGTAGAGAGTTAATATTTTTGAAAGAGTGTGTCTCGGTTATCCATTTCTCAAACACCATGTAGTGCAAGAAATCCAACGGAGGCGATCGAGTCTTGTGGGGAAAAGTGCGCAAACCTCTGCAGAGTGTACAATCTAATCATGGTTAGTCGTGTCCCCAGTTATGGACAATTTGAGTATCTAGTACTTGGGTTATCACATGTATCTCATCACTCTTAATTCAATTTGTTGGGTTGTTAACTACTTTAATTGGTATTGAGTTGGGGTTACCTTCTCAATGTTGTTCAACCACCATGATAGTTAAATTAAAATCTATTCCTTTGTTGTAGGGAAAAATTGGCTTTTCGCAAAAACTATAACCATAGAGCTTTCCACCAGCCAAATATGCATGTAGTGATGACATTATTCTGTTCTTGCTCTACTGTGTTACATTGCCAGCATATTCCATGTGCTGACCCATTCTCGGGCTGCAACGTATTATGTTGCAGAGTTTTCAGACGAGGAGTAAGGTTCGTTAGGTCGTTGCCGTGCAGCTCAGCTATGCCGTTGGGGTTGATGGACTCACTTATCTTCCAAGCCTTCCGCTGTTATCGCATTAGATGTCCTTAAGCCATATTATTGTAATAAGTTCTCTTTTGAGACATTCGATGTAATAAGTGTGTGATTGCTACTCTGTTATAAATCCTTCAAGTACTGTGTGTGTTAGCATTACCGATCCAGGGATGACACTGAAGCATAGAGACTTGACCGTTTGAGGTCGGGTCGCTACAAGATGGTATCAGAGACACGCTGAGTGTAGGACACGACCACTAAGCTAAAGCCATAGGTCACTATTCTCTTCTCATTTCTGACTCCTCTCCATTTTCTACTCTTTAGGATGGCGGAGATGAAGAACAAGTTTGCACAACCGGATGAAAACACCCCTTTTGGACGCCACTTGAAGGAAGTCACTAGATACTTGAACATTGGAATACCAAGCTTCACCGGGACGTACAACGCCACCTTACCAGAAGAGGAGCGCTGGATGATTCAAGTACAAGTTCCAGGAAGGACGTTCTCGCCAACTTCTAAACCCATAGAGTTTTCCTTCGATGCACCAACCTGGAGTTTAGGAAAGAGTATGGCAGCTCACATCACCATGGGACGCATTGGAGAAGTTTATCATAAGGAGCTTAAGGATACTATCTATCAGATTTGTGGGTGCCAAGATGAGCAATGGGAGATAATCAGCACCAGGAAGGATAGATCCATTGCAGCTTTCATCCAGGAGTTAAACCAGCACATTCGATGTCAAGAGAACCAGATGTGCGCAGACATGATGGACTTGAAGAAGGCGAAGACTAGGATCATCGAGCTGGAGGAAGAACTCAAGTTTACACGCGATGGATATGAGGAGGAAATCAAGGCACTACTAGAGAAGAATGACGACCTAGTTAAGAAGATCGGAGTATTCATGGGAGGACCAGCACCGGGAGTAGAAGACGACGATTCCACTTGCCCGGATAACTACATCATCATCGACGACACCGATTCCGATCCTAGTGAGGATGACTTTGAAGACGAAGCTGGAGCAGACATCATGGAGTCTTCCACCGATCAAAATTTCTAGATGACCA
The DNA here is from genome assembly GCF_003073215.2 of Triticum urartu. NCBI lineage: Eukaryota > Viridiplantae > Streptophyta > Magnoliopsida > Poales > Poaceae > Triticum > Triticum urartu. The sequence continues at coordinate 557,673,305 of NC_053026.1, forward strand.
CCATATATTATTAGTATTCCCCCATGTATTTAGTAGTAGTAGAGCACTTTTGCGATAGTTCTAGACCGCTTGTATGCCCTTGCTTGATTGATTGAGTGAAATGATTGTGTTTGTCTCATGTGCATATGGGTAGTGTTTCTCATTAGACCCCCTTTCTATTCTAATCTCTTGCATCTACACCCATCAGATGCCTCCGAGACGTGACACCAGTTTTGCCTTTCCGCCGGAGCTCACCTAGTTAATCTAGCAGCAGAATACCCTGATGCAATTGCTAGTTCAGAACCAGGGCATCATCATCAACAACAACAACAACCCTCCACCAGTGGACAACCTAGCCCGCTTTCTAAGGTTACAACCACCGGTGTTTTCCAGTAGCACCGAGCCTATAGTTGCAGATGATTGGCTCCGCAGGATTGGAAGGGAGTTAACCACTTCAGGATGCACTGATGCTGAGAAGGTGCGTTTTGTCGTACACCAGTTGGATGGACCAACAGCATCATGGTGGGAGAATTACACTGTCACCTACCCCATAGCCACGGTGACATGGGACCAATTTCAACAAGCTTTCCGCACAGCCCATGTCTCAACTGGAGCTATGCAGATGAAGAAGCGGGAGTTCCGCAACTTACGCCAGGGGAACCGTACTATGGCTCAGTATGTGGATGAGTTTAGCAAGTTATCTTGCTATGCCCCTGATGATGTGGCCACAGATGCCGCGAAGCAAGAGAAGTTGATGGAAGGGCTGAATGATGAGATGAGCATGCAGCTGATGGTAGCAACCTTCAACAACTACCAGGAGTTGGTAGATAAGGCTCTTATGATTGAAGGGAAGCAGTAGCAGATTGAGAACCGTAAGAGGAAGTACGGACAAGGGAAGTATAACTCAGGAGCCCAGCAGAAGCCTCGCCTAACTCCGAACTCGGGAGGACTTGTCCATAACCATGGAGGTCACAACCACACTGGATGAGGATCGCATAATCACAATGGTGCTAAGAATGGAAATGGGAATGGAGCTAACAACAATCAGAACCGCTCCAACCCAGCCAGACCCGCCAAAAGAGACCTAAGTCAAGTTACTTGCTTTAAGTGCAAGAAGACAGGGCACTATGCCAATGATTGCCCTGAAGGAAGGAATGGAAACGGAAATGGGAGTGTGGGGAAGAAGCCTAATCCATCCAACAAAGGACAAGTAAACCATGTTAACGTGGAGGAGGTTGAAGAGCAGCCGGACGCGGTAATAGGTAAGTTTTTGGTTAAGTCATTTACTGCTCTTGTTCTTTTCGATACTGGTGCATCGCATTCATACATATCAAGGGGATTCATGGATAAGTTTAAACTACCGACCTAAACCCTTAGGACCCCTCTCCTAGTGAGTTCACCTGGAGCAGAGTACATGGCTAGCCAATGGTGCGACCAGATACCCCTAACCATTGGCACACATGTTTTTCCGTCTGACCTAATTATCTTGGAGTCACAATGATTGGATGTGATATTAGGTATGGACTGGATGTCAAAGTATGGAGGAAGTATTGACTGTGCTAGCAAGTCGATTTATCTCACCACCCCAGAGGGAAAAAGGATTAAGTATGTATCTGGGCATGTGCCTAGGAGGAGACAAGTGAATGTCCTCACGGGAGTTGTTCAGGAGGAAGTGCCTGTAGTGCAGGACTACCCAGATGTTTTTCCAGAGGAGTTACCATGCATGCCACCGCATAGAGACATTGGATTTTTGATAGAGCTATTGCCAGGTACAGGGACAATATCCAAGAGACCCTATCGGATGCCCGCAAATGATCTGGAGGAAATTAAGAAACAGATCAAGGAGTTATTGGAGAAAGGTTACATTCGAAGAAGCTCGTCACCTTGGGGAGCCCCAGTACTTTTGGTTGAGAAGAAGGATAAATCCCTAAGGATGGTTGTTGATTATCGGGCTTTGAATGAAGTATAGATTAAGAACAAGTACCCACTGCCGATGATCAATGATCTGTTTGATCAGTTGCAAGGAGCCAAAGTGTTTTTGAAGATCGATTTGCGGTCGGGATACCATCAGTTGAAGATCCGAGAGAAGGATATACCAAAGACAGTGTTCACCACGCGGTATGGATTATACGAGTATACGGTCATGTCGTTTGGACTGACTAACGCCCCTGCCTATTTCATGAGCATGATGAACAAGGTGTTCATGGAGTATTTGGATAAGTTTGTTGTGGTGTTTATTGACGATATTATGGTATACTCGAAGAATGAAGAGGAGCACAAGGAGCATTTGCGTTTAGTTCTCGAGAAACTCAGGGAACACCAGTTGTATGCTAAGTTCAGCAAATGCGAATTTTGGTTGAAGGAAGTCGGATTCCTTGGACATGTTATATTAGGAGAAGGTATAGCAGTAGACCCTAGCAAGGTTCAGCCAGTCACTGAATGGTTGGCACCCACTTCAGTTAGCGAGATCCGTAGTTTTCTTGGACTCGCAGGATACTATCGGAGATTCATTGAGAATTTTTCCAAAATTGCGAAGCCAATGACGGAGTTATTGAAGAAGGATACCAAGTTTAAATGGACAGATGATTGCGAGGCAAGTTTCCAGGAGTTGAAGAAACGTTTGACTACAGCCCCAATGCTAACACTGCCAGATATACATAAGGAGTTCCAAGTGTATTGCAACGCCTCTCGCTTAGGACTTGGATGTGTGCTTATGCAGGACGGAAGAGTTGTTTCGTATGCCTCACGACAACTAAAGCCTCATGAGTTGAACTATGCCACACATGATTTGGAGTTAGCAGTCGTAGTGCATGCATTGAAGACTTGGAGACATTACCTTATTGGAAACCGTTGTGATGTGTACACGGATCATAAGAGTTTGAAGTACATTTTCACACAGAAGGAGCTGAACCTTAGGCAGAGGAGATGGTTGGAGCTTATAAAGGATTACGATATGAAGCTACACTATCATCCCGGAAAGGCCAATGTCGTAGCAGACGCTTTGAGCCGAAAGAGTTATGCTAATATCCTTGAAAGTAAGGGATTGCCGAAGGAGTTAGCAGAGGATATTATGGAACTTTGGTTGGAGATTGTTCCAAGAGGTTTCTTAGCAACAATGGAGGTTCAGTCAACATTGTTGGGCAAGATTCGAGAAGCTCAGAAGGATGAGAAAGAGATTGCCGAGATAAAGGAGAAGATGAGCAAAGGAAAGGCCAAAGGTTTTTGTGAGGATGAGCACGACACCTTATGGTTTGAGGATCGGATTTATGTGCCCAATAACACAGAGATCAGGAAGTTAATACTTCAGGAGGCTCATGACTCACCATACTCGATACACCCCGGAAACACCAAGATGTATTTGGATTTGAAGGAACGTTTCTGGTGGACGGGTATGAAGAAGGATATTGCCGAGTATGTAGCCGTATGTGATGTATGTCAGAGAGTGAAGGCAGAGCATTAGAAGCCAGCAGGATTGTTACAGCCTATGCCGATACCCGAATGGAAGTGGGATAAACTTGGCATGGATTTTATTACCGGACTGCCCAGAACCAAAGCAGGATATGATTCTATATGGGAAGTAGTTGATCGCTTGACCAAAGTGGCTCACTTTATCCCAGTGAAAACCACCTATACAAGTGCGAAGTTGGCCAAGATATATATGTCCAGGATCGTATGTCTGCATGGAGTTCCGAGGACCATCGTATCAGATAGAGGAACACAATTTACTTCAAAGTTTTGGCATCAGTTACACCAGACTTTGGGTACGAGATTGGAGTTCAGTACAACGTTTCACCCACAGACGGATGGACAGACTGAGAGAGTCAATCAAATTTTGGAGGACATGTTGAGAGCCTGTGCGCTAGATTATGGATCTAGCTGGGATGACAATTTGCCTTACGCAGAGTTCTCGTACAACAATAGCTACCAAGCCAGTTTGAAGATGGCACCGTTTGAAGCCCTGTATGGACGCAGGTGCAGAACGCCGTTGATGTGGGATGAGGTAGGAGACCGACAGTTGTTTGGACTAGACTTGATCAAGGAGTCTGAGGAGAAGGTTAAACTAATTCGTGATAGACTGAGGATTGCTCAGTCTAGGCAGAAGAGTTACGCAGATTCAAAACGCAAGGAGGTAACCTATGAAATTGGAGATAGAACATATCTGCGAGTATCACCCTTGAGAGGAGTGAAACGTTTTGGAGTTAAGGGAAAGTTAGCCCCGAGATTTGTAGGACCGTATCGTGTCTTGGAACGAATGGGAGAAGTTGCCTACAAGCAGGAATTGCCCGAGGGATTGTCAGGAGTTCACGATGTGTTCCATATTTCATAATTGAAGAAGTGTAATGCTGAGATGGCTGATATACTGTTAAGAGATACAGTACCCTTGGAGGCGATTCAGTTGGACAGTGATTTGACTTATGAGGAGAAGCCAGTTAAGATTCTTGAGTTTTCCAGCCGAGTCACCCGCAGCAAGGTTATCAAGTTTTGCAAAGTTCAGTGGAGCCACCATACAGAGGATGAAGCCACCTGGGAACGAGAGGATGATCTCCGCAAAGACCACCCGCACCTATTTTCTAGCCAACCCGAATCTCGAGGGCGAGATTCATCTTAAGGGGGGTAGGTTTGTAACATCCCGGATTTTCAATTTGGAATGTTATACATAGGTCATCCATGAATATCATATTTTATTGCATTTTCGTTTTGCAATCCTCGAAATCCGAAGCAACTCAAGGACCCTCGGAGAGAGTTGGGGATTTACCCGGTGTTCATATTTGATTTTTATCAAATAATGAAACGAGGATTTTTATTTTAATAATTTTTCTCTCCGAAAAATATTTCATATTAAAATATAAGAGAGGAGATAATATGACTTCTCCAAAACAATTGAAATATTGGAGGAAAAATATTAAAATCACTTATTCGATTTCATTTGGATTTTATATGCATTAGAAAAATTGCACGTTTTCAAAATTGCATCTTAGGGCCAAGAAAATGTTCATCTCGTTCTAAATATTTTATTTAGACGATAAAAATTTTCTTTGGCATTTTTAGATTTTTTATTTTATTTTCTAGGATTTTATTTCTGCCGACGAAATTATTTAAAAAAATCTCCAGCCGACTGGGCCGAAACCCAGCCGGGCCGCCGGCCCAAGCCGCAGCCGCCGCCTTCCTCGCGCGCGAGCCACCGCCGCCGAGCTCGGACCGGAGTCCGAGCCGGACTCTGCCTTCGCCGCGCCTTGCCCCCTCCTCCATGTCGCCCCCTCCTATTTATACGTGCCACCCCGGCCCCCCCACCACCACACCACCGCCGCCCCGCGCCTGCCGCCGCCGCGTCTCGCTGTCGCCCGCGCCGCCGAGCCCCGCCGCCCCGCGAGCCGCCACCCCGCCGCCCAACCCCGCCTCGCCAGAGCCCCTCGCCGGAGGTACCGCGCCGGACCCGAGCCGCCGGTTTTTTTAGAAACCCTAGTTCGTTTTTTTAGATTGGTTCGCCGGTTTTTCTCGGTTCTTCTATTTAGCGGACGTTCGTCCGTACGTTCGTCCATATGTTTGTTTTAACGAACGGTTTTCGCCCGTTAGTTACAGCTAACGAACACTCATTCGTTAGTCTGTTCGTCAGTTTTCTTTTTATCGGATTTATCTGCGATTATTCTCGATGGCGATTTCTGATCCGATCTTAGTTTCTGTTTATCTTTTCGCTCGTTAGTCGGAATCAGGCGATTCAAGCGCCTAGATCTTCGTCTCGAGACCCTCTTTCTGTTTAATCAACTTGAACTAGATTTTGGTACTGTAAATTTTGACCTTAGTTCAGATTAGTAAACGGATCTTGTTTCTTTCGCCGTTTGAGTTTCGTTGCTCCGTTTGATTTGATTCCTTTTGCTAACCGGAGTTCTTAAGTTGAACTTTCTAGTCAACCTCTCTTATTTGAGTTTTTCTTGTGCATCTTTGCTTGTTGCTTATGTATGTTATTGTTTGTTTGCGATAGAACACCCGGAGTGCGAGCGTGCTACTATGAATCTCTAGGTTTTGCGGATCGTCAGCAAGGCAAGTAACACATTGATCATAGTCTTTTCATACCCATTTTTTATGCATTAGTTCCCATCCTCAAACATTGCATGATTAGGATGTAATTTAACTTGTGGGTTGGGAAGTAGTTGTTGAGGTAGAACCTATTACCATGTTACTATCAAACCCTTGGGAGTTACTTCTGCGCGTTGCTTATTGCTATGCTATGCTCGTAGAAGTGGTTTGGGTTTGAGTGAAATCCATGATAGATGTGAGATTGTTAATTAATGGTTCAACTTAAGGTGGCAACTTGAATACACATCTGGGTGGACTGAGGCACCTGGGGAACCCAGTGTTGTCTGTTTTTTTGGAAATCCCGGGGTACCCGTGTGATCTTCCTATGGACCGCCACCCAGGCTCAAAGGGAACTGGGATGATTCATTCTAGAAACTTCCGTGTGCAGCCACAAGCTATTATGGGCTCTAGCATAGTTGAGTAAGTTATGTGAAGCTCTTGAAGAGGTGGATCAGCAGGTAGTGGGTTTTGTAGGTTTGGTATGGTCTAGCCGGAGTAGAGAGTTAATGTTTCTGAAAGACTGTGTCTTGGTCATCCGTTTCTCAAACACCATGTAGTGCGAGAAAACCAACGAAGGTGATCGAGTCTTGTGGGGAAAAGTGCGCAAACCTCTGCAGAGTGTACAATCTAATCATGGTTAGCCGTGTCCCCAGTTATGGACAATTTGAGTATCTAGTACTTGGGTTATCACATGTATCTCATCACTCTTAATTCAATTTGTTGGGTTTTTAACTACTTTAATTGGGGTTGAGTTGGGGTTACTTTCTCAATGTTGTTCAACCACCATGATAGTTAAATTAAAATCTATTCCTTTGTTGTAGGGAAAAATTGGCTTTTCGCAAAAACTATAACCATAGAGCTTTCCACCAGCCAAATATGCATCTAGTGATAGCATTATTCTGTTCTTGCTCTACTGTGTTGCATTGCCAGCATATTCCATGTGTTGACCCGTTCTCGGGCTGCAGCGTATTATGTTGCAGACTTTTCAGACGAGGAGTAAGGTTCGTTAGGTTGTTGCCGTGCAGCTCAGCTATGCCGTTGGAGTTGATGGACTCACTTATCTTCCAAGCCTTCCGTTGTTATCGCATTAGATGGCCTTAAGCCATATTATTGTAATAACTTCTCTTTTGAGACATTCGATGTAATAAGTGTGTGATTGCTACTACGTAATAAGGGTGGGGGCGCGCCCACCCCCTGGGCGCTCCCCTGCCTCTTGGACAGCCCGGAGATCCACCAACGTACTTCTTCCTCCTATATATATCCATATACCCTAAAAACTTCAGGGATCACAATAGATCAGGAGTTTCACCGCTAGAAGCCCCCGTAGCCACTGAAAACCAATCTAGACCCTTTCCGGCACCCTGCCGGAGGGGGAATCCCTCTCCGGTGGCCATCTTCATCATCCAGGCGCTCTCCATGACGAGGAGGGAGTAGTTCTCCCTCGGGGCTGAGGCTATGTACTAGTAGCTATGTGTTTGATCTCTCTCTCTCTCTCGTGTTCTTGAGGTGGTACGATCTTGATGTATTGCGAGCTTTGCTATTATAGTTGGATCTTATGATGTTTCTCCCCCTCTACTCTCTTGTAATGGATTGAGTTTTCCCTTTGAAGTGACCTTATCGAATTGAGTCTTTAAGGATTTGAGAACACTTGATGTATGTCTTGCACGTGCTTATCTGTGGTGACAATGGGATATCATGTGATCCACTTGATGTATGTTTTGGTGATCAACTTGCGGGTTCCGCCCATGAACCTATGCATAGGGGTTGGCACACATTTTCGTCTTGACTCTCTGGTAGAATCTTTGGGGCACTCTTTGAAGTTATTTGTGTTGGTTTGAATAGATGAATCTGATATTGTGTGATGCATATCGTATAACCATACCCACGGATACTTGAGGTGACATTGGAGTATCTAGGTGACATTAGGGTTTTGGTTGATTTGTGTCTTAAGGTGTTATTCTAGTACGAACTCTTGGATAGATTGAACGGAAAGAATAGCTTCGTGTTATTTTACTACGGACTCTTGAATAGATCGATCAGAAAGGATAACTTTGAGGTGGTTTCGTACCCTACCATAATCTCTTCGTTTGTTCCCCGCTATTAGTGACTTTGGAGTGACTCTTTGTTGCATGTTGAGTGATAGTTATATGATCCAATTATGTTATTATTGTTGAGAGAACTTGCACTAGTGAAAGTATGAACCCTAGGCCTTGTTTCCTAGCATTGCAATACCGTTTACGCTCACTTTTATCATTAGTTACCTTGCTGTTTTTATATTTTCAGATTACAAAAAACCATTATCTACTATCCATATTGCACTTGTATCACCATCTCTTCGCCGAACTAGTGCACATATACAATTTACCATTGTATTGGGTGTGTTGGGGACACAAGAGACTCTTTGTTATTTGGTTGCAGGGTTGTTTGAGAGAGACCATCTTCATCCTACGCCTCCCACGGATTGATAAAGCTTAGTTCATCCACTTGAGGGAAATTTGCTACTGTCCTACAAACCTCTGCACTTGGAGGCCCAACAACGTCTACAAGAAGAAGGTTGTGTAGTATACATCAAGCTCTTTTCTGGCGCCGTTGCCGGGGAGGTTAGCGCTTGAAGGTATATCTTTAGATCTTGCAATCGAATCTTTTTGTTTCTTGTTTTAGCACTAGTTTAGTTTTATAAAAAAAACTACAAAAAAATATGGAATTGAGTTTGCCTCATACGCTTCATCTTTTTAATATCTTTCGTGAGTACGATGGAAAGGGAAATTGTGCCAAAGTGTTAGAAGAAGAATGCATTAAAATGTTTGGCACTAAATATTTGAATGATGAGCATGATTGCAACGTTGTTAGTATGAAATCCTTGAATATCCATAGTACTAATGATGATTGCACTAGTTATGATGAAAATGTCTCCTATAAACATGTTAATTTTTGTGGAGTGCATTGGGTTTGCAAGTACACACCAAATAGGGAAGATAGATATTGCAAGAGGCATAAGCATTTAGAAACTAAATGGTTGCAAGAAAGGCTAAATGTTAGTGCTGAAAATTTAAAATTTCTTAGCCATACTTGTGAACTTTGCAATGAACGTGGTCATTTAAATATCAAATGCAAATTGTTTCATGATCGAATCGTGTCCAAAAATTGTGGTGACTTGATTTCCCTTGCACATTATAATGAACTTAGTTTGCTTTTGAGTTATGAAGAAATGAAACGTCAAAGTAAGATTATTCCAGAACATAACCTCGAGAAATTCCTCGATATTGATCTAGAAGAAATTTATATGTATTGTGCGGTGAATTGCATTGAAAATCCTTATATTGCCAATTATATAAAGAAAAGAAAACAGATAGAAGATGAAGAGAATACTAATGAAAGGGAAGAGACTTCCCAATATCCTCCTAGTATTTCTTATGATGAATCAGGTAACGAGGAGGAGCCTCCTATTCAACCAATCTCATTAATAAGGAGCTCCGAAAAGAGGATTAAACCCACACATGATGTGAAGAAGAAAAAGAAAAGACGGAGAAGCAAAGGTAAAAAGGTATCCCTCCCAAATGATGTTGCTCCTATTACTCCTTGTGATGATGATAATTGCTATACTATTGGTGCTATCCATACTATCAATGATGAGAGTGATTATGCTTATGATATAAAAAGTCCCAAGCTTGGGGATGCTATGTTTGATGAAGATGATGTTTTTGAGAATATATTTGCTTCAATTAATGTTTGTCCCAAGCTTGGGGATGCTATGTTTAATGAAGATGATATTTTTAGTCTCCCAAGTTTTGATATGCAAATTTATAATGATGATAGCATGCCTCCTTCTTATGATGATTATATTGATGAAAGTGGGTTTGGAAGAGTGTCAACTTTAGGAAGTAATGACCCCACTATTTTGGATGATGTTGAATCTTATTGTGATAATTATGAAAGTGGATTTGGAGAGGTCATGACTTTATTTAGTGATGATTCCACTAGCTTGGAAGAGGTTTCAATCGATTATGATGAGAACAAAGTTGCTACTTATGATAATTATTGTGATGATACATATGCTATAAAAAGAGTGATGATTATATTTATAAAACTTTTCATGATTATGATTACTCTTTTTCGGAACATTACTCTTTTAATGTGGAAACAATAGTATTCGAGTCTCTTATGATACTCCCACTATTCCGAATGAGAAGAATTTTTCTTATGTGGAGAGTAATAAAATTTCTATGCTTGTAGATCATGAAAAGAATGCTTTAGGTGCTGGTTATCTTATTGAATTCATTCATGATGCTACTGAAAATTATTATGAGGGAGGAACATATGCTTGTAGGAATTATAATAATATCAAGTTTCCTCTCTATGTGCTTAAAATCTTGAAGTGTTGCTTGCTTTACCTTCCTATGCTAGTTGATTATTGTTCCCACAAGTTGTTTGCTCACAAAATACCCATGCATAGGAAGAGGGTTAGACTTAAATGTGCTAGTCATATTCTTCATGATGCTCTCTTTATATTTCAATTCTTATCTTTTATGTGAGCATCATTGAAATCATCATGCCTAACGATAGCGCTTGTTGGGAGGCAACCCAACTTTATTTTTGTTCCTTGCTTTTTTCTCCTGTTTAGTAATAAATAATTTATCTAGACTCTGTTATGATTGAGTTTTTATGTTTTAATTAGTGTTTGTGCCAAGTAGAACCGTTGGGAAGACTTGGGGAAAGTCTTGTTGATCTTGCTGTAAAAAACAGAAACTTTAGCGCTCACGAGAATTGCTGCCATTTTTTTACTGGAGAGTGCTATTTAGTTAATTCTTTTTGCAGATGATTAATAGATAAATTCCTCACGTCTAACAATTTATTTTAGAATTTTTGAGGTTCCAGAAGTTTGTGTTAGTTACAGATTACTACAGACTGTTTTGTTTTTGACAGATTCTATTTTTCATGTGTTGTTTACTTATTTTGATGAATCTATGGCTAGTAAAAGAGTTTATAAACCATAGAGAAGTTGGAATACAGTAGGTTTAACACCAATATAAATAAAGAATGAGTTCATTACAGTACCTTGAAGTGGTGTTTTGTTTTCTTTCGCTAACGGAGCTTGCGAGTTTTGGAGATGACTGATAAGATTGTACTAGAAGTAGCCTTTGGAGATGAGTATGACTCCAGAGCAGAAAAATTAACCTTTGAGGTGGTTAAGATCAAAAGCCCATATCATGCTCTGTTTGGACGACCGGCTTATGCCAAGTTCATGGCTCAGCCGTGTTATGTATATTTGCAACTCAAGATGCCGGGTTATAAGGGCACCATTACAGTACATGGGAGCCGGAAAATAGCTTTGGAGTGTGAAGAAGGTGATGCTGCCTATGCTGAGTCTGTTTGTGCAATAGAGGAGTTAAAGTTTTACAAGGATCACGTTGACCCGGTAGACATGACGTCGTTAAAGAAACCAACAACAGAGCATGAGCCGGTGTTGAAGTTCAAATCAGCTGATGACACCAAGATGGTTGACTTTGTGCCTGGCGACTCATCCAAGCAGTTCATCATCAATGCAAACTTGGATCCAAAATAGGAAAGCATGCTCATCGAGTTCATCCGTGAGAATCGGGACATCTTTGCATGGAAACCTTCCGACATGCCGGGTGTCCCGAGGGAACTCGCTGAGCACACTCTCAATATTGATCCAAAGTTTAAACCTGTTAGACAGTTTCTCCGACGGTTCAATGAAGAAAGGTGCAAGGCCATTAGAGAAGAGGTGGCCCGACTCTTGGCGGCCGGGTTCATTGTGGAAGTCTTTCACCCAGAGTGGTTAGCCAACCCGATGCTTGTACTCAAAAAGAACGGCACCTCGCGTATGTGTGTGGACTACACCGATTTAAACAAGGCTTGTCCGGCTAACCCTTTTGCCCTCCCCCGTATTGATCAGATCATCGATGCTACGGCGGGTTGCGCACGTTTGAGTTTCTTGGATGCTTATTAAGGCTATCATCAGATCAAGATGGCAGTCAAAGATCAGGAAAATACGGCTTTTATCACTCCTTTTGGAGCTTTCTGCTATGTGTCTATGCCTTTTGGGCTTAAGAGTGTCCAGGCGACTTACCAACGGTGTGTGCAGAATTGTCTTCATGATCAGACTGGGCGTAATGTTCATGCTTATGTGGATGATATAGTGGTAAAATCCAGGAAAGAGGAAACCTTGGTCGCAGATCTGAAAGAGACCTTTGATAATCTCTGGGTCTACAAAATGATGCTTAACCCGGCTAAGTGTGTTTTTGGAGTCCCAGCCGGCAAGCTCTTGGGTTTTTTGGTGTCCAACCGAGGTATTGAAGCTAACCCGGAGAAAATCAAGGCAATTACATCCCTGGCCAAACCAACATGCATCAATGACGTTCAATGGCTGGCGGGTCGTGTTGCTGCTTTGAGCCGGTTCATAAGCCGGCTAGGGGAGAAGGCGATGCCTTTGTATCAGATGATGAAGAAAACAGATGATTTTTTTGGAGCGATGCTGCAAACTTTGCTTTTGAAGATCTGAAGACACATCTTGTTGAGCCGCCGGTCCTTGCTGCTCCAGTTGAGAAAGAGCCGCTGTTGTTATACGTAGCCGCTAACTCACGAGTTGTTAGTGTGGCGATTGTGGTCGAGAGCAAGGAGGTTTGCAAGGAGCATCCGGTTCAACGACCGGTTTACTATGTCAGTGAGGTGTTAATTGAATCCAAACAACGATACCCACATTGGCAGAAGCTCGTATATGGGGTGTTCATGGCGAGCCGGAAGCTTAAACATTATTTTTAGGGTCACCCAATCACTGTGGTTAGCTCTGCTCCTTTGGGAGACATCATTCAAAACAGAGAAGCCATTGGACGAGTCGCCAAGTGGGCCATTGAGCTTGGGTCTCATGGGTTGAAGTATGTACCACGTACTGCAATCAAATCTCAAGCACTGGTTGACTTCATTAATGACTCGACAAAGATGCAGATGCCAAAAGAGAAACCAGACAACACATATTGGAATATTCATTTTGATGGGTCCAGACAATTGGAAGGCTCGGGGGCTGGAGTGGTTTTAACCTCCCCTCGAGGTGACAAATTTTGTTATGTGTCACGGCTGATGTTTCCTTGCACTAACAATGCGGCAGAGTATGAAGCCTTGCTCCATGGTCTTCGAGTGGCCAAAGAGATGAGTCTAAGCCTGTCGCGACCCGACCCGAATGGATCAAGCGCTCTGTGCTCAGGTGTCATCCCTGGATCAGTAATGCTGACACCACACAGTACATCGAAGGATTTATAGCAGAGTGGCAATCACACACTTATTACATCGTTGTCTCAAAGAGAACTTATTACAATAAGCATGGCTTAAGGCCATCTAGTGTCGATAACAGCGGAAGACTTGGAAGATAAATGGGTCCATCAACTCCAACGGCATCACTGAGTATAGGAACACGACCTAAAAGCACTTACTCGTCGTCTAAAAAATCTGCAACATGAGAAGTTGCAGCCCGAAAACGGGTCAGCACATGGAATATGCTGGCAAAGTAACACATAGAGAGTAATGGAATGAAACAGCTATACTATATGCATATATGGCTGGTGGAAAGCTCTATGGTTACAATTTTGCGTAAAGCCAATTTTTCCCTACTGCAAAGGAATAAATTTATTTAACTATCAAGGTGGTTGTGAAACATCGAGAATGGTTGACAGCATTCTCAATCCCAATTAAAAATAATTAAAACCCAACAACATTAATTAGAAGTAACATGTTGAGATTCACATGATATTCAAGTACTAGATACTCAAGATGTCCATAACCGGGGACACGGCTAATCATGATTAGTTTGTACACTCTGCAGAGGTTTGCGCACTTTTCCCCACAAGACTCGATCGCCTCCGTTTGGTTTCTCGCACTGCAGGGTGTTTGAGAAGACGGATGACCGAGACATAGTCTTTCAGAAGCGCTAGCACCTTACGATCGGGTAGACCGGTACACCTACATCCCCTACATCTGCTAGTCTACCACTGTAGGAGTTCACACAACTTAGTCAACTATGCCAGAGCCCATAATGGCTTGTGGCTGCACACGGAGGTTTCTAGCATGAAAGATCTTATGATCCCTTTGAGCCTGGGTGGCGGTCCAAAAAAAACAGGCAAGTCCTGGTAACCCCAGGTGCCTCAATCCACCCAGATGTGTGTTAGGTTGCCACCTTAGATAAACCCTTAATTAACAATCTCACATCTGTCATGGATATCACTCACCCAATCCACGTCTACTAGCATAGCATGGCATAATAAGCAAACGTAGAAGTAACTCCCAAAGGTTTCATAGTAATACAGGTGATAGGTACTACCTCATCTACTTCCCATCCCACAGTTTAATTAGATCCTAATCATGCAATGTGTGAGGATTGATCTAATGCAATAAAACTGGGTTGTAGAAAAGGTATGATCAAAGTGTTACTTGCCTTGCTGATGATCCGCGAGACCTAGGGTTTCGAAGTAACAGGCGGCGCAATCCGGGTGATCTATCGCAGACAAACAACAAGCACACAATAAGTACTCATCTAATGCACAGGTAAAACTCGAACAAGAGAACGAACCAGGAAGTTCAACTTAAGAACTCCGGTTGCAAAGAAAGAACGAACCAAACAAAGAAACGGAAAACAAACGGTGGAAGAAAACAACTCGGTTCTAGCAAGTTGAAACTAGGTCAAATTTTATCGGGGCAAAACTTGTTTAAGTTGGTTAGACGGAACGGCGGTTTCGAAACGAAACTCCAGGCGCTTGAATCACCTGATTCCGATAAACGAGCGAGAAGAAAGACTAGAACGAAGATCGGATCTGAGATCACGATCGCGGAATAAATCCGACAGAAAGAAAACGAAGAACGGTTAAATGAACGGACGTTCATTAACCTAGAAGAATCCGGTGATCACGTTCGTTAGGACGAACGATCCGAAAGAAGAACGAAAACCGATCTAGGGTTTCGGAGAAGAAAACCGAAACGAAAGAACCGATCTAGAAAACGAATCAAAAGAGAAGAAAAGAATCGGAACTATTAGAAGAAAACGATCCGAGGAAAAAGAGACGCTGGGAAACCTCCGGCGAGGTCTCCGGCGACGGCGTAGGGCGGCGGCGGCGTAGGCAAGGTGCGGCGGCGGCATGGGTGTGGGGTGGCGCGGCGGCGGTGTAGGGCGGCGTGGGTGTGGGGTGACGCGGCGTAGGGCGCGGGGTGGGGCGCGGCTTGGGGCTTGGGGCTTGGGGTTTGATTTGATGATTTAGAGGGGGGGTGTTGGGGTATTTATATAGGTGAGGGGGGGATTTACTTGGGGTAGGGGACAAGAAAAAGAGAGGAAAAAGAGTCCTAGAAGAAAAAGGAAAACGAAACAAAGGAAAAGGGGGGGGCTACCGGCCTTGAGTCCTACTAGGACTCGGCCTAGAGGCGAGGCGAGGCGGCGGCGCTGCTTGCGCCTGGCGCGCGCGCCGGGGCTGGGGCGGCCGGCTGGCTCGGCCTTTGGCCCGGCTGGCCTGGCGGGAGGCTCCTTTTGTTTTTTTTTATAAATAATTCCGCGCGCAGAAAAACAAAGAAAAAGAAAACTAAACGGACTCCAAAAATACTAAAGTAAACTTTCCCCAACTCCTAAAAATGAGTCGAACAAAATGAACTTTTCTCCAGACCTAAAATGCAATTTTTAAAACACGCATTTTTCCCTATCCAAATAAAATGCAAGAAAACTCCAGCAAAACCAAAATTGATCTATTTATTAAATCTTCATTTTTCCTCAATTTTGGGAAAGTCATATTATTCCCTCTCCTATATTTTTGATATCGGAAAAATTATTGAAGATGAAATAAATAAATCAAATGATCCTTTTTTTTCAAATTCGAGAAAACTCTCAAATATGAAAATAACGAAATCTCCAACTCTCTCCGTGGATCCTTGAGTTGCGGGAAATTTCTAGGATCAACCAAAATGCAAGAAAATATGATATGCATGATGATCTAGTGTATAACATACCAAATTGAAAATTTGGGATGTTACAAACCTACCCCCCTTAAGATGAATCTCGCCCTCGAGATTCGGGTTGGCTAGAAAATAGGTGAGGGTGGTCCTTGAGCAAATCTTCTTCTCTCTCCCAGGTGGCTTCATCCTCTGAGTGGTGGTTCCACTGAACTTTGCAAAACTTGATAACATTGCTGCGAGTAACTCTGCTGGCAAACTCGAGAATCTTGACTGGCTTCTCCTCATACGTTAAGTCGTCCTTCAACTGAATCGCTTCGAGTGGTACTGTATCTCTTAGCGGTATCTCTGCCATCTCGACATGACATTTCTTCAGCTGAGAAACATGGAATACATCATGAACTCCTGACAGTCCCTCTGGTAATTCCTACTTATACGCGACTTCTCCCATACGTTTCAAGATCTTAAACGGTCCAACGAAATGCAGTGCTAATTTTCCCTTAACTCCAAAGCGCTTAACTCCTCGAAGTGGGGATACTCGAAGATAAACACTGTCTCCGGTTTCGTAAACTGTCTCCTTGCGTTTAGAATCTGCGTAGCTCTTCTGCGTGGACTGGGCTACCTTGAGCCTATCGCGAATCAACTTAACCTTCCGTTCAGACTCCTTAATCAAATCTGGACCAAAGAATTGACGGTCTCCAACTTCGTCCCATGACAACGGTGTCCTGCACCTCCTTCCGTATAAAGCTTCGAAAGGTGCCATCTTCAAACTGGTTTGATAGCTATTGTTGTATGAAAACTCCGCATATGACAAGTTATCGTCCCAACTTGATCCATAATCTAGTGCACAAGCTCTCAGCATATCTTCCAAAATTTGATTGACTCTCTCGGTCTGTCCATCTGTCTGTGGATGAAAAGCTGTGCTGAACTCTAGTCTGGTTCCTAAAGTTTTATGCAACTGATTCCAAAACTTTGAGGTAAATTGGGTTCCTCTATCTGATACGATACTCTTCGGAACTCCATGCAAACAAATGATCCTAGTCATGTATATCTTCGCCAACTTAGCACTGGTGTAAGTGGTCTTAACTGGAATAAAATGTGCTACCTTCGTCAAACGATCAACTACTACCCATATCGAATCATAGCCTGATTTTGTCCTGGGTAGTCCTGTGATAAAATCCATGCCTATCTTATCCCACTTCCATTCGGGTATCGGCAATGGTTGTAACAATCCTGCTGGCTTCTGATGCTCTGCCTTTACTCTCTGACATACGTCACCAACTGCTACATATGCTGCAATATCCTTCTTCATTCCGGTCCACCAGAATGTTTCCTTTAAATCCAAATACATCTTGGTATTCCCTGGGTGAATCGAATATGGTGAATCATGTGCCTCGTGCAAAATCAAATTCCTGATCTCCGAGTCATTGGGCACATAAACACGGTCCTCAAACCATAAGGTATCGTGCTCATCCTCACGAAATCCCTTTGCTTTTCCTTTGCTCATTCTCTCTTTTATAGCAGCAATCTCCTTGTTAGATTTCTGAGCTTCTCTGATCTTATCCATCAATGTTGACTGAATCTCCAATGCTGCTACATAGCCTCTCGGAACTATTTCCAAACATAGCTCACGAAGGTTTTCTGCTAATTCCTGGGGTATTTTCCCCGTCATTAGGGTATTGACATGGCTCTTATGGCTCAATGCGTCAGCTACTACATTAGCCTTTCCGGGATGGTAATGCAATCTCATGTCATAATCCTTGATGAGCTCCAACCATCTCCTTTGTCTGAGGTTCAACTCCTTCTGAGTGAAAATGTACTTCAAACTCTTGTGATCCGTGTACACCTCACAATGATTTCCAATGAGGAAATGTCTCCACGTTTTCAATGCATCCACTACGGCTGCTAACTCCAAATCATGCGTGGCATAATTCAACTCATGAGGCTTCAGTTGCCATGAAGCATATGAAACAACTCTCCCTTCCTGCATAAGCATTGCTCCAAGTCCTCGACGTGAAGCGTCGCAATACACCTCATAATCCTTGGTCTGATCTGGCAAAATCAATACTGGTGAGGTAACCAAATGTTTCTTCAATTCCTGGAAACTAGCCTCACACTCCTCAGTCCATTTGAACTTAGTATCCTTCTTCAACAACTCCGTCATAGGCTTTGCAATCTTTGAAAAATTCTCAATGAATCTCCGGTAGTATCCTGCAAGTCCAAGAAAACTCCGGATCTCTCCAACTGTCGTTGGTGATTCCCATTCGGTTACGGTCTCAACCTTTGTGGGGTCAACTGCTATACCTTCTCCGGATATAACGTGTCTGAGGAATCCAACTTCCTTCAACCAAAACTCACATTTGCTGAATTTGGCGTATAACTGATGTTCCCTTAGTTTCTCCAAAACCAAACGCAAATGTTCCTTATGCTCCTCTTCATTCTTTGAATAAACCAGGATGTCATCAATGAACACTACGACGAACTTATCCAAAAACTCCATAAACACTTTGTTCATCAGGTTCATAAAATAGGCAGGTGCGTTAGTCAATCCAAATGACATAACGGTATACTCATACAGTCCATATCTTGTGGTGAATGCTGTCTTAGGTATGTCTTGCTCTCGAATCTTCAACTGATGGTACCCTGATCGCAAATCGATCTTGGAAAATACTTTAGCTCCTTGCAACCGATCAAACAGATCATTAATCATTGGCAGTGGGTACTTGTTCTTGATGGTTACTTCATTCAATCCCCGATAATCTACAACCATCCTTAATGATCCATCCTTCTTTTCCACTAGAAGTACGGGTGATCCCCAAGGCGAAGAACTTGGGCAAATGTAACCTTTATCCAATAACTCCTTAATCTGATTCTTAATTTCCACCAAATCCTTTGCTGGCATCCGGTACGGTCTCTTTGATATTGGCCCAGTGCCTGGCAATAACTCAATCAAAAACTCAATGTCTCTATCCGGTGGCATGCCTGGCAATTCCTCAGGAAATACATCAGGAAAATCCTTTACCACTGGTACTTCCTCCTGCACAACTCCTGATAAGGAATTTACTTGTGTCCTGTTTGGCACATGCCGGGATACATACTTGATCCTTCTTCCTTCTGGTGTGGTAAGCAAAATTGTCTTACTGGCGCAATTGATGTTTCCTCCATACATCGACAGCCAATCCATACCAAGAATCACATCCAGACCTTGGGATTCCAGAATAATTAAATCCGTTGGGAAAACATGCCTCCCTATACTTAATGGCACTTGGAAACATCCTTGTCTGGCCATGTACTCTGCTCCTGGTGAGCTTACTAGCATAGGTGTTTTAAGAATCCTAGTGGGCAGGCTATACTTTTCCACAAATCCCCTTGATATGTATGAATGCGATGCACCAGTATCAAAAAGAACGAGTGCAGTAAATGACTTAACCAAAAACTTACCTATTACTGCATCGGGCTGATCTTCAACCTCCTCCACATTAACGTGGTTCACCTGTCCCCTATTGAAAGGGTTCGGCTTCTTCCCAGAGCTTCCATTGCCATTTCCATTCTGGCCTTCGGGACATTCATTTGCATAATGCCCTGGCTTCGAACACTTATAGCAAGTGACGTGGCTCGGGTCCTTCTTGGCTGGGGTTGATGGGGTGTTGTGGTTCTGTCCATTGCTTCCTCCATTCCCATTACCATTCTTGTGGCCATTATGGTTGTGCGAGCTACCTCCTCCATGGGTATGCTGAAACTGAAATCCCGGTTTAGGGGCAAAACGGGGCTTCTGCTAGGCTCCAGAGTTATACTTCCCCTGTCCATACTTCCTCTTACGGTTCTCAATCTGCTGTTGCTTCCCTTCAAGCATGATGGCACGATCTACCAACTCCTGGTAGTTGTTGAAACTTGCTACCATCAACTGCATGCTTAGCTCATCATTCAATCCTTCTAGAAACTTCTCCTGCTTAGCTGCATCCGTAGCAACGTCATCTGGGGCATAACGTGCTAACTTGCTGAATTCGTCAACGTACTGGCCAACTGTTCTTCCTCCTTGGCGTAAGTTGCGAAACTCACGCTTCTTCATGGCCATAGCTCCTGCTGAAACATGGGCAGTGCGGAAAGCTTGCTGAAACTGATCCCATGTGACAGTGTCAACTGGGTAAGTGGCTGTGAAATTCTCCCACCATGCTGCCGCGGGTCCGTCAAGCTGGTGAGCGGCAAACTTCACTTTCTCACCATCCGTGCATCCTGCAGTGGTCAACTCCCTTCCTATTTTGCGGAGCCAATCGTCTGCTACTATCGGCTCGGTGCTACTAGAAAACACCGGCGGATTCAGCCTAAGGAAACGGGCTAAGTGGTCAACAGGTGGTGGTGGTGGTGGTGGGTTGTTGTTGTTGTTCTGCTGGTTCTGGACTAACATCTGCATCAATTGATTCTGCTGTTGGATCAACTGAGTGAGCTCCGGTGGAAATCCATTGTCACGTCTTGGAGGCATCTGAGGGTTTAGAAAAGACGAGAATTGAGAATAGAGTGGGGTCTAAAGAGAAAACACTACCCATATGCACATGAGGCAAAAGCAAACAATTCACTTCAATCAATCAAACAAGGGCCTACAAACGGTCTAAAACTATCGCAAAAGTGCTCGACTACAATGTTTACAGGGGGGGAATGCTACTACTATCTGGTGGTCATCTAGAAATTTGAACCGGTGGAAGACTCCATGATATCTGCTCCAGCTTCGTCTTTAAAGTCGGGTTCACTTGGATCCGGATCGGTGTCGTCGATGATGATGTAGTTGTCCGGACATGCGACGTACTCGTCGTCCTCCTTGGATGCTAACTTCCTCTTGAGTTCTTCAATCTCCTGCTTAAGATCGCCATTGTGTCTTGCTAGAGCTACGATCTCGTCCATGTAGTCCTTGCGTGTAGACTTCAGTTCTCCTTCTAGCTCGATGATCCTTGCCTTCGCATTCTTCAATTCTATCATATCATTGCACATCTGGTTCTCGTGGCGTCGAATGTGCTGGTTTAACTCCTGGATGAATGATGCAATGGACCTATCCTTCTTGGTGCTGACTAACTCCCATTGTTCATCTCGGCGTCCGCAAATCTGGTAGGTAGTGTCCTTGAGGTCTTCTTGATAAACTTCTCCAATGCGTCCTATGGTGATATGAGCTGCCATGCTCCTTCCCAGACTCCAGGTTGGTGCATTGAAAACACTATCTATAGGCTTTGTGATTGGCGCGAATGTTCTTCCCGGAACGTGAGCTTGAATCTTCCGGCACTCCTCTTCAGGCAGAGTGGCGTTGAAGGTTCCCGTGAAGCTTGGTAGTCCAATGTTCAGGTACTTGGTGACTTCCTTCAGGTGAAATCCAAATGGTGTGCCTTCATCTGGTTGAGCATACTTAATCTTCGCGTGCGCCATCCTAATAGAGTAGAAAAGATGAGGAGTTAGAAAATGAGAAGAGAATGGTGATCTATGGCTTTAACTTAGTGGTCGTGTCCTACAGTCAGTGTGTGCTCTGATACCATTCTCTGTCGCGACCCGACCCGAATGGATCAAGCGCTCTGTGCTCAGGTGTCATCCCTGGATCAGTAATGCTGACACCACACAGTACATCGAAGGATTTATAGCAGAGTGGCAATCACACACTTATTACATCGTTGTCTCAAAGAGAACTTATTACAATAAGCATGGCTTAAGGCCATCTAGTGTCGATAACAGCGGAAGACTTGGAAGATAAATGGGTCCATCAACTCCAACGGCATCACTGAGTATAGGAACACGACCTAAAAGCACTTACTCGTCGTCTAAAAAATCTGCAACATGAGAAGTTGCAGCCCGAAAACGGGTCAGCACATGGAATATGCTGGCAAAGTAACACATAGAGAGTAATGGAATGAAACAGCTATACTATATGCATATATGGCTGGTGGAAAGCTCTATGGTTACAGTTTTGCGTAAAGCCAATTTTTCCCTACTGCAAAGGAATAAATTTATTTAACTATCATGGTGGTTGTGAAACATTGAGAATGGTTGACAGCATTCTCAATCCCAATTAAAAATAATTAAAACCCAACAACATTAATTAGAAGTAACATGTTGAGATTCACATGATATTCAAGTACTAGATACTCAAGTTGTCCATAACCGGGGACACGGCTAATCATGATTAGTTTGTACACTCTGCAGAGGTTTGCGCACTTTTCCCCACAAGACTCGATCGCCTCCGTTTGGTTTCTCGCACTACATGGTGTTTGAGAAGGATGACCGAGACATAGTCTTTCAGAAGCGCTAGCACCTTACGATTCGGGTAGACCGTACCACCTACATCCCCTACATCTGCTAGTCTACCACTGTAAGAGTTCGCACAACTTAGTCAACTATGCCAGAGCCCATAATGGCTTGTGGCTGCACACGGAAGTTTCTAGTATGAATAATCTCATGATCCCTTTGAGCCTGGGTGGCGGTCCAAAAAAAACAGGCAAGTCCTGGTAACCCCAGGTGCCTCAATCCACCCAGATGTGTGTTAGGTTGCCACCTTAGATAAACCCTTAATTAACAATCTCACATCTGTCATGGATATCACTCACCCAATCCACGTCTACTAGCATAGCATGGCATAATAAGCAAACGTAGAAGTAACTCCCAAAGGTTTCATAATAAACAGGTAATAGGTACTACCTCATCTACTTCCCATCCCACAGTTTAATTAGATCCTAATCATGCAATGTGTGAGGATTGATCTAATGCAATAAAACTGGGTTGTAGAAAAGGTATGATCAAAGTGTTACTTGCCTTGCTGATGATCCGCGAGACCTAGGGTTTCGAAGTAACAGGCGGCGCAATCCGGGTGATCTATCGCAGACAAACAACAAGCACACAATAAGTACTCATCTAATGCACAGGTAAAACTCGAACAAGAGAACGAACCAGAAAGTTCAACTTAAGAACTCCGGTTGCAAAGAAAGAACGAACCGAACAAAGAAACGGAAAACAAACGGCGGAAGAAAACAACTCGGTTCTAGCAAGTTGAAACTAGGTCAAATTTTACCGGGGCAAAAACTTGTTTAAGTTGATTAGACGGAACGGCGGTTTCGAAACGAAACTCCAGGCGCTTGAATCACCTGATTCCGATAAACGAGGCGAGAAGAAAGACTAGAACGAAGATCGGATCTGAGATCACGATCGCGGAATAAATCCGACAGAAAGAAAACGAAGAACGGTTAAATGAACGGACGTTCATTAACCTAGAAGAATCCGGTGATCACGTTCGTTAGGACGAACGGTCCGAAAGAAGAACGAAAACCGATCTAGGGTTTCGGAGAAGAAAACCGAAACGAAAGAACCGATCTAGAAAACGAATCAGAAGAGAAGAAAAGAATCGGAACTATTAGAAGAAAACGATCCGAGGAAAAAGAGACGCTGGGCAACCTCCGGCGAGGTCTCCGGCGACGGCGTAGGGCGGCGGCGGCGTAGGCAAGGTGCGGCGGCGGCATGGGTGTGGGGTGGCGCGGCGGCGGTGTAGGGCGGCGTGGGTGTGGGGTGGCGCGGCGGCGGTGTAGGGCGGCGTGGGTGTGGGGTGACGCGGCGTAGGGCGCGGGGTGGGGCGCGGCTTGGGGCTTGGGGTTTGATTTGATGATTTAGAGGGGGGGTGTTGGGGTATTTATATAGGTGAGGGGGGGATTTACTTGGGGTAGGGGACAAGAAAAAGAGAGGAAAAAGTCCTAGAAGAAAAAGGAAAACGGAACAAAGGAAAAGGGGGGGGCTACCGGCCTTGAGTCCTACTAGGACTCGGCCTAGAGGCGAGGCGAGGCGACGGCGCTGCCTGCGCCTAGCGCGTGCGCGCCGGGGCTGGGGCGGCCGGCTGGCTGGGCCTTTGGCCTGGCTGGCCTGGCGGGAGGCTCCTTTTGTTTTTTTTATAAATAATTCCGCGCGCAGAAAAACAAAGAAAAAGAAAACTAAACGGACTCCAAAAATACTAAAGTAAACTTTCCCCGACTCCTAAAAATGAGTCGAACAAAATGAACTTTTCTCCAGACCTAAAATGCAATTTTTAAAACACGCATTTTTCCCTATCCAAATAAAATGCAACAAAACTCCGGCAAAACCAAAATTGATATATTTATTAAATCTTCATTTTTCCTCAATTTTGGGAAAGTCATATTATTCCCTCTCCTATATTTTTGATATCGGAAAAATTATTGAAGATGAAATAAATAAATCAAATGATCCTTTTTTTCAAATTCAAGAAAACTCTCAAATATGAAAATAACGAAATCTCCAACTCTCTCCGTGGATCCTTGAGTTGCGGGAAATTTCTAGGATCAACCAAAATGCAAGAAAATATGATATGCATGATGATCTAGTGTATAACATACCAAATTGAAAATTTGGGATGTTACAAAGCCGGGTCAGGTGTCTTGGCGACTCAGATTTAGTGGCTCAACAAGTATCAGGCAAGTGGGATTCCAAAGACCCTCTCATGGCGGCTTATCGCCACGAAGTTGATGCTGTTGCAGGACATTTAAAGGATTTCAGGTGGAGCACATCGACCGTAGGAAGAACGAAGCGGCTGATGCTCTAAGCCGGTTGGGATCTCAGCGTAAGCCGGTGCCACCTAACACCTTTTTGGATGTTTTGCATAACCCGTCTGTCAAGTTACCCACGGAAGAAGAGCTAGCCGTTCCTGACCCGGAGGCGCAGTTGGTGGCGGCTCTTCATGTCATCCCAAATTGGACAGTGCCGTTCTTGGCTTACATGACCCAGGGAGAGTTGCCAGCGGATGAGACCCTGGCTCGACAGATAATCTAGCGGTCTAAGTCAATGACGATTTCTGATGGAGAACTATACCATCGCAGCGTCTCTGGAGCGTTTCAGCGGTGTGTTTCCCTTGAAGAAGGCCAAGAAATACTTCGTGAGATCCATGAAGGCGATTGTGGTCATCACGCCGGGTCAAAATCTCTGGTGGCCAAGGCTTTTCATCACGGTTTTTACTGGTTGACAGCTCATGCTGATGCAGAGGATCTGGTCAGTAGATGTGATGGATGTCAAAAGTTCGCACGATGAGCACATGTGTCGGCTCAAGAACTCTGGTTGATTCCAATTACTCGGCTGTTTGCGGTCTGGGGGCTTGACATGGTGGGACCTTTCAAAAGGTCTAAGGATAAAAAGACACATCTTCTAGTGGCAGTTGATAAATTCACAAAGTGGGTTGAGGCAGAGCCGGTGAGTAAGTGTGATGCGGCCACGGCGGTTCAGTTTATGAAAAAGGTGATCTTCCGTTTTGGTTTTCCACACAGCATTATCACTGACAAATGGCACTAATCTCTCCCAAGGGGCTATGGAGGAGTTTTGTCAACGTGAGCATATTCGGCTTGACGTTTCTTCCATAGCTCATTGCTACGTCTTGAGCTTGCGTTGGTTTTCCCCGAAGAGGAAGGGATGATGCAGCAGAGTAGCGTAAGTATTTCCCTCAGTTTTTGAGAACCAAGGTATCAATCCAGTAGGAGCCCATGCTCAAGTCCCCCGTACCTGCACAAAGCGATATCTACTCGCAACCAACACGATTAGGGGTTGTCAAGCCCTTCACGGTCACTTACGAGAATGAGATCTGATAGATAGAATATTTTTGGTATTTTTGATATAAAGATGCAAAGTAAAAAGTAAAGGCAAAGTAAATAGCAAAGCAATATAAAAGTGATGGAGGTTGATATGATGAGAATAGACCCGGGGGCCATAGGTTTCACTAGTGGCTTCTCTCAAGAGCATAAGTATTCTACGGTGGGTGAACAAATTACTGTTGAGCAATTGATAGAATTGTGCATAATTATGAGAATATCTAGGCATGATCATGTATATAGGCATCACGTCCATGACAAGTAGATCGAAACGATTCTGCATCTACTACTATTACTCCACTCATCGACCGCTATCCAGCATGCATCTAGAGTATTAAGTTAAAAACAGAGTAACGCCTTAAGCAAGATGACATGATGTAGAGAGATAAATTCATGCAATATGAAATAAACCCCATCTTGTTATCCTCGATGGCAACGATACAATACGTGTCTTGCTGCCCCTTCTGTCACTGGGTAAGGACACCGCAAGATCGAACCCAAAGCTAAGCACTTCTCCCATGGCAAGAACTACCAATCTAGTTGGCCAAACCAAATGGATAATTCAAAGAGACTTGCAAAGATAACCAATCATGCATAAAAGAATTCAGAGAAGATTCAAATATTATTCATAGATAGACTTGATCATAAACCCACAATTCATCGGTATCAACAAACACACCGCAAAAGAAGATTACATCGAATAGATCTCCACAAGAGAGGGGGAGAACTCTGTATTGAGATTCAAAGAGAGAGAAGAAGCCATCTAGCTACTAACTATGGACCCGAAGGTCTGAGGTAAACTACTCACACTTCATCGGAGGGGCTAGGATGATGTAGAAGCCTTCCGTGATGACGACCCTCTTCCGGTGGAGCTCCGGAACAGGCCCCAAGAAGGGATCTCGTGGATACAGAAAGTTGCGGTGGTGGAATCAGGGTTTTGGCTCCTGTTTTGATCGTTTGGGGGTACGTGTGTATATATAGGAGGAAGGAGTACGTCGGTGGAGCACCGAGGGGCCCATGAGGCAGGGGGCGCGCCCTAGGGGGGGCCCCCACCCTCGTGACCACCTCTTTGATCCCTTGCAATAGGGTCCAAGTCTCCTAGATCACGTTCGGTGAGAAAATCACGTTTCCGAAGATTTTATTCCGTTTGGACTCCGTTTGATATTCTGTTTATCCGAAACACTGAAATAGGCAAAAAAACAGCAATTTTGGGCTGGGCCTCCGGTTAATAGGTTAGTCCCAAAAATAATATAAAAGTGGAAAATAAAGCCCAATATAGTCCAAAACAGTAGATAATATAGCATGGAGCAATCAAAAATTATAGATACGTTGGAGACATATCACTCATCCTCAATCCAATGGTCAAGCTGAGAGAGAAAATCAGGAAATTTTAAAAGGTCTCAAACCCCGACTTATGGTTCCTTTACAGCGAATGCCGGGTTGTTGGGTAGAGGAATTACCCTCGGTGCTGTGGAGTATCAACACCACACCTAACAGATCTACAGGTTACACGCCTTTCTTCATGGTGTATGGAGCAGAAGCAGTGTTGCCTAGTGACATCCGTCATGACTCGCCCCGTGTGGCAGTTTATGTTGAAGCCAATAATGAACAAGCCAGACAGGATGCACTCGACTTGTTAGATGAAGAAAGAGACTTAGCAGCGGCTCGATCAACAATCTATCAACAGAACCTGCGCCGTTATCACAGCCGCCGGGTTAAGTCCAGGACTTTTCAAGAAGGCAACCTGGTGCTCCGGCTCATCCAGGATCTGTCAGATGCACACAAGTTATCCCCACCTTGGGAAGGACCCTTTGTGGCCAGCAAGAACTTAAACAACGGGTCATATTACCTCATTGACATTCGAGAGCACAAAGACTCACGTAAGTCGGAGGAAGAGACCCGCCGGCCGTGGAACATTGCTCAACTTCGGCCATACTACACCTGAGCCACCGGCTCTCATCATGTACATACTTTAACATTGTATATACCATGATAAGTAATAAATCAGGACCATCGGTCTCTTTTCTTTTTCAAAAGATTATGCATCTTTGTTATTCCTTATTTTCAAATGACTATTAAGGAGCTGATCATATTTGAATCAAGTCTAACCTTTTTGGGTCCGGCTTATGATCGTATTCGAATCTAGCTGCAACTCTTATGGTCACTTGGGGTCTTCCTATTCAAACATAGGTCGTATTCGAACCGAAGAGAACATAGCTGTCGTAACCCTCTTGATCGGCTCAAGGCCAAACTCACTAGGGGGCTTCTTGATCGTATCCGAATCATAGCTTAACCCCTTTTGGGTCCGACTTGGATCGTATTCGAATCAGGGTCGTTAAAAACCTCTCAAGGTCATTTGGGGGCTTCCTGTTCAAACATAGGTCGTATTTGAACCAAAGAGAACATAGCTGTCGGTACCCTCTTGATCGGTGCAACGCCAAAGCCACTTGGGGCTATATGATCGTATTCGAACCTTAGCTTAACCCCTTTGGTCTGGTTTACTGATCGTACTCGAATCAAAAACCCCCAAATACAAAGTTAAATCGTACTTATTACCTGTTATTTGCTTTTTTAGTTTTTTGTTGTCTCAATTTCACAAATAATTAGCATGATCTTCTTCGCCGGCTGGACTATTTGACAACAAAGCCACCAAGGTATGATGATTATTAAGTATTCAGAAGCATTGACTTCTCAAAAAGATTGAGTTATCTACTTCATCACCCGGGTTATTTAAACCGGTGGTCTAAGGATCAAAGGTACAAGTATGGCTATTGTTTATAGGCAATTGCCTGCTGCATTAACCAAAGGGTTAGTTTCAGCCTTGTTCTCTTTTTATATCTGTTTCTGTTTTCATATTGGCTACAAGCCGGGTGTTTTAACCCGTTCGGTACTAAGCCGCCAAGCCAGTTTTTTTCTCTTGTATTTACAGGAACAGAGCCGAAGTATTACAGGAATAACCATAAATGTGATGCATATATTGACATCAGGAAACACAGAATCACATACAAATGTTTTATGCGCGATGGCATAAGCAAAGCATGCAGTGTTTTTACAGCTAAACTATTACAAGGCTTTTATAAGCCCATGAAGATGGTTATTGCTCCTCCCTCACCGGATCACTGCCCTATGTTAACTGGAAGCTAGGTTTTGACCAGTCAAAACCATTCACGACGACAAAATATGCTTCTTCGTCAATCAGGCCAGACGGGTCAACTTCCGGGGCAAATGTATTTTCACGAACTGGCGGGATTAAATCTGTCACCTTGTACGAGGGAGTTGCCATCTTCTTATTTTCAACATCAAAACCCGGCTGATACTTGTCGATGTTGGTTTCATCTCCAAGAATAGTCGCCTGTGGTCGGACTCCGCGCACGCAAGCCATGAAGTCATCCTGCTCAAAGGGAGATCCGTCTTCCTTCACGGTGGGATATCCTCTGGCCACGTCCGCCGGGTCTAGATCTGGCACCCAAGCCTTGGAGCGGCTCAGGGCAGTCAAAGCTCCGGCTCTCGCACAGGAGCGCTTCACTTCTTGAAATCTGGCGGGTAGGATTGACAGTTTATTCAAGACGTCGCTGAGCCGGTTGGGTCCTTGATTGGCAGGAGAGATGGCGGCAAGTGCCCGTTGTGCGCCAATATACAGTTGTTCCACTAAGGTATACACTGCATTCAGTTTAATGACATGATCTTGGCTCAGATTCTTGCTTTGTGGGCCTGCACATATTTTATAAACAAAGTCAACTGGTGGCTTATATTCCGGATCAGCAAAAAGTACTCCCTCCATTTTTGTATACAAGGCCACTATCTCAGATTACAGGTACCTAGGTATAATTTAATGTGTGCTTTGCCATCCAACTCTTCTTTTCGTTTACTGTGAACATTAACACCCCGCATGCAATCCTTCGGGCGGCGAACAGCAAGCAAACTCCCTCACTCCCCTCGCTCCGCCCGCGAAGAGCAATTTTTAATCCCGCGCACAGCTCTCTCTCTCTCTCCCGCAGCTTTCACTCGTTGCATGCAGCCATGCAGAGCATGCATTGGACGTCCGAAAAACGGGCTGCAAATACTTGCCCGCGCCATCTTTTGCTCGTCCGCGCCATCTTTTCCAAAGGTTCGCGGGCGCCAAACACTGACCTGTTTGCTATTTATACTCCACTGTTCATACTGAGACGCATCAAGTTGTAGGCCAGCAGCTATACACCAAAGGATGTTTCCTGATTTGAACGTCCGTGTAGAGGAGGTTGAAGACGACATCCATGGTGGTGGTAGCGGATATCGGTTCGGTGGCACTGGCGGAGGTTCTACTGGTGCTGCAGGCCGTGAAGCCGCCGGACGAGGGACGCTCGGCCTCGTCGGGCGCATGATCACCAAAGGTTGGCGCGCCGGCCAGACCTCGTCCAGCGTCGCACGAGCCGGACGTGGGCATGCCGCCCTCGGGTTGGTCGGCCGCGGACGAGGCGGCTTTGAGGCATCGGCTTCCTCGAGCAATATTGGACGAGGTGGCGGAAGAAACAGCGGGCGTCTCGGTTTGGCCGGCCGCGGGCACAACTTCGAGGAGGCCAGCAGCGGTCACGATGGCTTCAATCAGGCCGGCAGCGGGCACGGCGGCTACAGTCAGGCCAGCAGGGACGCTGTGCTGGCAGCCTTGGGCTTACCGGTCGAGGCCGTCGCATCGTCATGGGTCGTGATGGTTTCGGGCGCGCTGTTGAACGAACTATGGGCATCGGAGATGCTACGTGGATTTATCCCACGGCAAGGTCCAGCAGCTCTGGCACAGGAGGTGACACCTCCGGAGCGCGCCGCGACACGGACGGTGCGGGCAGCAGCTCTTGCACGGGAGGTGACACCTCCGGAGCGCGCCGTGAGACGGACGGTGCAGGCAACAGTTCTGGCATGGGGGGTGATACCTCCGGCACGGGTGGTTCGTCGAGCACGGCTGGCGACGAGGATGAACTGGTCGACGACACGAATGGTGTGGGCGTTGATCTCAGTAAGTTTTTATCTCCATTTATGTGTTAGAGGTTTTGCATGAGTACTGGTTAAGGTTGTCACGTTAGAGTAAGCAATGAACTAAATAGTGTGATCATTTGTATGCAGATCATTTTGGAAACATCGTAAGGAGGACCTGGTATTCTGACGACTGCAAGCGCAACATATATTCATAGATTCTGGCGAGAAATGGTAATGGTAGGTTGAAGCGTGGTCTTCCCAAACAATTGGCACAGCTCTTGCATGTTTCCCCGAGGTGTCTTAGGCGCATATGGAATACAGGCCAAACTCTTCATGGAGTCAACTCTGTGATCAACAAGAAGGCAAAAAATTGTGGACAGAAAAGGGTTGAGATCGACACTACCGTGATGGAGGCAATACCCTTGGATCAGCGGACGACTATATGCGATCTTTCAGCGGCAATGCTTATGAAGAGCTCCACTGTTTAAAGTCGGTTGAAGGAAAAGAAGATCAGGCGTCACTCAAATGACCTTAATCCTGACTTAACAGATGACAATAAGAAGGCACGTGTTCGGTACTGCCTGTCCCAGCAGGTGCCCGGGAACTGTCCGGAAAATCCCGTGTTCAAGGCAGGATATGATCAAGTTCATATAGATGAAAAGTGGTTCTACTGCACAAAGAAAAGCCAGAAATTTTACTTGGGCCCCACAGAACCAAATCCGAAGAGAAGTGTGAGGAACAAGAACTACATAGAGAAAGTGATGTTCTTGTGTGCCGTCGCAAGACCGAGGTTTGATGCTGATGGAAATTGCACTTTTGATGGCAAGATCAGTGTGTGGGCATTTGTTGAGAAGAAGGCTGCCTTGAAGAAGAGCAAGAACAGAAAACGTGGGGCTTTGGAGCTCAAGCCCATTCCGGTTGTGAACAAGGAAGTTAGTCGCACTTCCTCATCACGAGAGTAATTCCTGCGATAAAGGCAAAGTGGCCTGCTGAGGACCGCCATCAAACTATTTACATCCAGCAAGACAATGCCAAAACTCATGTTTCGGTGAATGACAAGGAAGTTTTAGAGGCGGCACAGACCGGTGGTTGGAACATTAGGATCGTATGTCAGCCACCAAACTCTCCAGATGAAAACATTTTAGATCTTGGCTACTTTGCTTCTATCCAGGCTATGTTTCACAAAAAGATGCCAAAAAATATCTAGGAAATATTGGATAAAGTGGATGAATCTTATGCTGAGTATCCTGTTCAACGGATGAACCGGATTTGGCTAAGTCATCAAGCTTGCATGCGTGAGACAATTAGGCTTAAGGGTTCCATTCACTATGTCGTTCCTCACATTAAGAAGAAGCCGCTCGAGAGGCAAGGTCGTCTACTGATTAGGCTTAAGTGCGAGCCGTCATATATCTTAGCTGCCGAAGAATTTCTCAGTTCGTAGATGGTGTTCTATCTGCGTAAACCTTTTGTAGTGGAAACAACTATGCTTTAATGTATGCAAAGTGGCCTGCCGAGGACTGTCATCAGTTCATAGACGATGTTGTATCGGCGTAATCCTTTTGTAATGGAAACATCTATGCCTTAATGTATGCAAGTTTTTACCATTCAGATTCAACTTTTTTGTACTCCATTATCACACTTAGTCGTCACACTTAAACAAGAGTAGCAATGTTCATAAATCATAAGCGCACAAGACTAAAACATGACTCATAACTTGAACAACGCAAGATTAAAGGAAGAGTAGCACAGTTCATAATCCAACAATGGAATCACACTTCAAACTTGACAACACAATGATCGAAGACATGAAAGAGGAGACTACTTCTCATCTACGAGCTCAATATCAATGGAATCCGGCATTACCGTGTCCGGGTCAAATGTATCAGGTGCATACTCACCTCGTCGGTCGTAGTTTTCGGAGTCCAGAATATGTACCACTTGGGGTGGATACATCTCTGTTACGTCGTCAATGAAGACACCTTCTTCCTCCTCATAGTTATCAAGGTCGCCTTCCATGCCGACGAGGTCTCCGGCCAGCAGAACCTGTGCATGTTCGGTCCCCTTCTCTACGTCAAGCCACCTTCCTAATGCACTCAGAGATCGCATGCTCCATGGTGGCATCTTCTCTGACAACTGTACATCGACGGCGCCTAGCTGCTGGTCTTCTGTCTCTGCGTCGGAGTCGACAAGGCCGGTGATGAAGTCGAACTTGTCGTGGTGGACGGCGGCTACGGCTGCCATGTCGTTGCCTGCAGCCCGGCCGTCTCCGACGCTTGAAACAAAGCTACGGCCGCCGCTTGCAGCCCAGCCGTCGACACCGCTTGAAACGTAGCCACCGTCGCCTGCAGCTTCCTGTCCGCCGCCGCTTGAAACAGAGCCGCCGTGGCCTGCAGCCCAGCGTCCGCTGCTGCTTGAAACCGAGCGGCAGCCTGCGTGCGACTTGCTGCCATTGCCACCTGTAGCCCAGCCTCCGCTGCCACTGCCTCCACTAGCCATAGGAGAAGAGAAGAAGATGGAATGGACGAGGAAGGAAGAAGGAGAAGAGCGGACGCAAGCAATGAATAGGAGATGAGCGGACATCTAGCAGAAAGTAGCTAGCGTCATTATCACAGCATGCATGCACGCATTAAACTGGTTTGCTTATACGAGGAAGGATCATTAATTCTTACCTCGTTTTGTGTTGGTGGCCTTGTATAGATGCAATATGTATTTTTGATAGTGGCCTTGTATACAAAAATGGAGGGAGTACACAAGATTAAAGACAGACGGCTTACCAACGATGACGGCCACCATTTGAGACACCCGACCCTTTAAACCATTTAGCTCTGTTGAAACCTCTTCAAGGGCTGCCTCGGCGTTCTCAGCGCGTTGTGTTAGAAGCGTTTTTTCCTCTGCCCAGGTTTTCTTCTTGGCAGTGAAGATAGTCTTTAAATTTTCCATCTCAGAGAGATTTATTTGCAATTTGGAGTTAGCAGACTTGATTTCGGCCTCCTGACCCGCCAGCCGGGTCTTCGCATCAGTCAATTGCGAGCTCGGTTCAGATAAGGCATTCTGCAAAAAACGTACCCAGATGAGTCAAGATTTCGTTTAAGGTTCAAAAATCAAGATTCAAGTCTCAAGTACTTTACAAAAACCACTTGACACTTGGGGGCTAATGTATGTCAAAACAATTTCTTATGACTATAAAGACATACTTTAAGTTCCAAGTACTTTACAAAGTAACAGCACTTGGCACTTGGGGGCTAATGTATGCTATTCAACAAGTTTCTCAAGGTTAAGCCGGATTATGAAGTTCTTTGAATACGGTACAAGACAATGTAAAGTACCGGCTCATTCATGATCACAATGAACCGGTCCTTGGGGACTACAGGTAAAGCTTTGTTCTGTTTTTATTGAACTCAAGAAAAGTTTCAAAGGTAAAAGTCTTGGCCTATATTATCAAGTCTACAGATTATTCCGGTTCTCTCATAATCTGAAGACTTGGGGGCTGGCAGAATATAGATAAGCCGGAAGAACATACCTCGTATTTCAGCTGCAACTATTTGACCATTTCGATCTCTGAGTCGCGACTGGAGTGCACATGGCTGAGATAGCCGGATAAAACATCGTTGGCATTTAGATGATCATAATGTGCAATGTCAAAGCGCACTTTCTGCCTCTCCAATGCCTCTTGTTTTGTCATGTGATGAGCCAGCACGGTTGGATTCCCCGGTTCAACAAAGCGGCTCCTGATGATCAAAACGTCTTGTGCAGACGGTGATGGCGGGTTGGCCGAGCTCGATGGTTCAGTTGTGGAAGGGTTAATGGTGGTATCATCAAACGACGGGTCAGGAGGATTTGCTTCTGCATTGACAGGCGGGTCTTCTGGAGTTTTCGTTGATCGAGGAGAAGGTGGCCTTGCCGGTTCAGGAGCAAGGACTGGCGGGTCTTCCGCCGGTTTAGTCACCTTGGCCTTCTTAGACTTAGCTTGGCCACTAAGTGAAAGATTATAGGACTATCAATATAAAGAGACAATTTGAAAAACACGAAAGACAAAGGTTTTTTCCTTACCCAGGGGCAGTCTTGAAGGCCGGAAACTGGGTTTGAGATGAGTCGCTAGAAGAGCGAGATAACTCCTGCAAAGATAAAGCAAAGTAAGTAATACAAGGAAGGGCATCCATTAACAGAAATTCGAAGACAAAGAAATAAACCTCATTCTGGCGTTTTTGAGGAGTTTGTTGAAGAACAACAGCCGGTTCGTCTTCGGTCTGGGCTTGACGGCGGCTCTCATGTTGCTGTTTTTTCAAAAGAAAGTGAGGGTCCAGATAAGCCAAAGGGTGTGAAAACCTTACTTTCCGGGTTACGACTCGAAGTTTCTGTTTTGGCAAATGGGCTGAGTCGGAGGAAATAGTTACCTCTTATTCCACGGCCTGACTGGCCCCAGTGTCATCCTGGTAATGATCAGTGTTAATAAGATTGTTAGAAAGTTGGCCAAGGGAGTCAAGGGCTACCTCCGACTCAGAAGAATCGTCAAGCTTCATCCAATCTTCAGCGGTGCTCTTCTTCTTCTTTTTCGACCTCCAGGTCATTTTCTTGGCATTTATGGCGGCGGCTCTTGCTTTCTTGGCAGCTTCATGGTCATATTTAACTTTCCAGAAATCAGATCTGGCCTGCAGACACATAAAAACAAGATGAAAGGTCAGACAAGTATTAAACAATACGGCTGGAAAAAATACAAAGGAGGGAGATCAGAGTCTCCTTACTTCTGGCACTGGGTTAAGCTTGCAGAAGGGGTTTAACCCGACGATACTGCAGTCTTCGTATTTTTCGTTCACCAGAAGGGTTGACATTGAATCAATATCTTCTTCCGTTAGTTGAACGGAGCTGTGAGGAAGAGAGTCATCCGGGCCTCCACCATACTCGTACATCTGTTTTGACCGACGGCTTAGAGGGATGACCTGCCATGAGATCCAGCAGCGGGTCAGATCAACTCCAGTTAACCCGTTCCCTAACAAAGCATTAATCCTTTTGATGGATGGTATCAGCTTCCTGCGTTCAGCAGCAGTGAGCTTGTCAGGGAGCGCGAACTTGGAGTCAAGACGTTCGGGGCGATAACCCGGTAGTGGCTTCTCGTTTGCCGGTGAAATGTCTTGACAGTAGAACCTAGTCTGATTCTAGTCTTTTGGATGACTCGGCAAGACTATGAGGGGAAAGACAGCGCCCTGTCGACACTGAATTGAGATGCCTCCAAGCTCCAAGCTAAGGCCGTTGGTGCACTCGTTCTGTCGGTTCAGATAAAAATATTCTCTAAACAGTTCCACGGTCGGCTCTTCTTGAAGATACACTTCACAGAGCACTTGGAAGTTACAGATGTTAGAAATGGAATTGGGCCCGATATGTTGAGGGTGGAGTTTGAAAAAGTGGAGGACCTCTCTGAAGAACTTTGAGCCGGGCGGTGAGAAGCCACGGTTCATATGGTCAGTAAAAACAATCACTTCGCCAACCCTTGGATTGGGTCGTTCTTCGTCTGGGTTAGGGGCACGGTAAGACATGACGTCTTTTCCTGGCAAATATCCTATGGTGAAGAACTCCTTCAAATGTTCCTCAGTTACTGTTGAGGGAACCCAGTTACAGATGGTTGGTGCTTTGGACGACATGATGTTCAAAAATGAACTGAAAAAAAGGCAACATGCCGGTTCAATTCAATGGTAAAATTAACAGTTCAATGATGATAATACAGGGAAGTAATGGCGGCTTAGTTAAGGGCTAATGCCATATAAGGAAAAGTAAGCCGGCATAGTAAGCCGCCATGACTACAGATATTTGAGAAAAGCAAATTCAGCTAAGTGTTGAGACAAACAAGGTTCCTAACTGCTTGGTATTATTCCAGATCAAATGGCCATTCAAAATGGGAAAAATTCTAGACCTAAAAAGTTTAGCGCAGATGAGTCCGTAAGTTCTAATGAGATCTTTGAACCAGAGAAAGGGATCTGTGGGCATCAAGAGTAGGCACAAAAACACTACAGCACAAGCATATATATCTTTTTGGATCAAGAAGAGGCCTGTGGTGGAAGAACTACGATGAACTATGAAGAACATGAAGAAATTTGGAAACCCTAATGCGGATCTGAGAAGTGAAAAGGAGAACACTTACAACCACGGATCTTCTGCGGAGGTCGCCGCCATTCTCTGGTCCGATTCGGGTTGATGCAGCGGCCAAGGTCGACGGAGACGGAGGAGAAGCGCGACGGTGGTGAGGCTCGAGCAGCAGGAGGGTTGCGAGAGCAAGAAGACGGAGAGAGAGAGAGAGAAGAATGAGAAAGGCTGAGGCATGCCTATTTATAAGGAAAAATGTGAACAGACGAGCGCGAAAATCGAGGGGGAGCCAAATAATGGTTATCCAACTACACAGACGCCTCGATTCTCGGAAGACATTAAAGATGAAGATCCGTTGGGAGATGACGTTATAAAAGTTTTTTTGCGTTTTCAAGAGATGACGTCATGGCAGGTTACAAAAACTTCTGCGAGGATAAGAAGATGGATTTTGTCTAAGTGTTGAAGATTGGCAAAGAATGAAGTTCAAAGTCAACCTGGGGCCTAATGTTGGGGATATAGCTATCAGTTATGACCCACCCAGGAGAGGCGGGGTTGTTGGAAATATGCCCTAGAGGCAATAATAAAATGGTTATTGTTGTATTTCCTTGTTCATGATAATTGTCTATTGTTCATGCTATAATTGTATTAACAGGAAACCGTAATACATGTGTGAATACATAGACCACAACATGTCCCTAGTAAGCCTCTAGTTGACTAGCTCGTTGATCAATAGATGGTCATGGTTTCCTGACCATGGACATTGGATGTCATTGATAACGGGATCACATCATTAGGAGAATGATGTGATGGACAAGACCCAATCCTAAGCCTAGCACAAGATCGTATAGTTCGTCTGCTAAAGCTTTTTTAATGTCAAGTATCATTTCCTTAGACCATGAGATTGTGCAACTCCCGGATACCGTAGGAATGCTTTGGGTGTACCAAATGCCACAACGTAACTGGGTGGCTATAAAGGTGCACTACGGGTATCTCCGAAAGTGCATGTTGGGTTGGCACGAATCGAGACTGGGATTTGTCACTCCGTGTAAACGGAGAGGTATCTCTGGGCCCACTCGGTAGGACATCATCATAATGTGCACAATGTGACCAAGGAGTTGATCACGGGATGATGTGTTACGGAACGAGTAAAGAGACTTGTCGGTAACGAGATTGAACAAGGTATCGGGATACCGATGATCGAATCTCGGGCAAGTACTATACCGGTAGACAAAGGGAATTATACGGGATTGACTGAATCCTTGACATCGTGGTTCATCCGATGAGAT
Source organism: Triticum urartu (assembly GCF_003073215.2). Lineage (NCBI taxonomy): Eukaryota > Viridiplantae > Streptophyta > Magnoliopsida > Poales > Poaceae > Triticum > Triticum urartu. Next base: position 557,711,214 of record NC_053026.1, read on the forward strand.
CATCATGGAACATGTGGGAGCCAACATGGGTATCCAGATCCCGCTGTTGGTTATTGACCAGAGAGATGTCTCGGTCATGTCTGCATTATTCCCGAGCCCGTAGGGTCTACACACTTAAGGTTCGATGACGCTAGGGTTATAGGGAAAGTATGTACGTGGTTACCGAATGTTGTTCGGAGTCCCGGATGAGATCCCAGACGTCACGAGGACTTCCGGAATGGTCCGTAGGTGAAGATTGATATATTGGACGAAGGGTTTTGGAGTCCGGAAGTGTTCCGGAGGTACCGGGTGATGACCAGCATGACCGAAAGGTGTTTCGGGAGCCCCAACAAGTGTTGGGGGGCTTCATGGGCCAAGGGAAGGGGGCAAACCAGCCCACTAAGGAGTTGTGCGCCCCCCTCACCTATTCCCACGTGACCAGGGGGTTTGGGGAGCCCCATCTAGGTTTCCCACCTCCTGGCTTGGGGGCCAAGTCACCCAAGGGGGAGAGCCCATCTGCCCTGGCCGCCGCCCCCAAGGGGAAACCCTAGGGCGCCTCCCCTTGCCCTTGCCCCTATATATAGTGGAGGTTTTGGGGCTGCACAACACACGAGTCTCTCTCTCCCAAGGCGCAGCCCTACCTCTCTCCCTCCTCGTCTCTCATAGTGCTTGGCGAAGCCCTGCTGGAGTACCGCGCTCCTCCACCACCACCACACCGTCGTGCTGCTGCTGGACGGCGTCTTCCCCAACCTCTCCCTCTGTCCTTGCTGGATCAAGGCATGGGAGACGTCACCGGGCTGCACGTGTGTTGAACACGGAGGCGCCGTTGTTCGGCACTTAGATCGGAATCAACCGCGATCTGAATCGCTACGAGTACGACTACCTCATCCGCGTTCTAGTAACGCTTCCGCTTAGCGATCTACAAGGGTATGTAGATGCACTTCCCTTCCCCTCGTTGCTAGATTACTCCATAGATTGATCTTGGTGATGCGTAGAAAATTTTAAATTTCTGCTACGATCCCCAACAGTGGCATCATGAGCTAGGTCTATGTGACGCCCCGAGACCGTTGTGCCAGGTGTCTTCCAGTTATTCGCCGTCGTTGCCATGTCATTTGCTTGCGTGTTGCATCTTATCATGTCATCATGTGCATTGCATCATCATGTTTTCAAAACTTGCATCTGTCCGGGTCTTCCGGTTCTCTCCGTTGTCCGTTCTGAGCCCAGACACACTTGCACGCGCCCGCGACATGTCTGAAATAGTATTTTATAAGTGGTCGGAAAATGTTCTCGGAATGGGTTGAAACTTGGCATGCGGTGTTGTTATGTTGTAGGTAGGCCGCTTGCCAAGTTTCATCGCATTCGGAGTCCGTTTGACGCCCGAACGGATAACTATATCGGTCAAAACGTCGGACGTTTTTGGTCTCCGGTAACAGTCGCCGGGTCTCTCTCTCTCTTCTCTTCTCTCAGCTTGAGATCGTCTACACAGTCCACTACCTACCGCCAGGCCCAACCTAACCTCTCTCGTCAGCCCGCATCCCCCCTCGCGCGCGTCCGCAAGTTGTCCCGAACCCGACCCGGGGAGTCGTCACCGTTGGGTCCGGATCATCCCCAAACGTCTACAAAACGTCACCGTTTTCTTATTTGAATTCCCTAGCTATTTTTTTCGCGACCGTCCGATTAAGATCAAAGGGACTAGTTGCCACTAACCAAGATTCACCACTATATATTCAGCCTACCTAATTCTAAAACCTAGCCGCCCCATCCATCCTTTCCCTCAGCCGCCGCCGCCACTCTCTCGCTTCCCCTCGGGATCTCCTGCCGATTCAATCCCCCCGACCACTTCCCTGGTTTTCAGCGCCGCCTAATCACAACAGCCTACCACCATCCTCCGCCCGAGACCCTGGTCGTCGCTCCCAAGTTCCTCTGCCTGCGCTCTCTCCGCAGCCGCCCGAGGACGCGCCTCCTCGTCCCCGCACAGCCCGTGAGGCACCGGCCTCGTCCCACTCCTCTCCATCCTCCCCTATGTTGCTTCCTGCTCCCCTGCAACGCTCTCTCTCTCAAGAGATCTATCATCCCGCTCGCCTCACCCTCTTCGTCTCTGCGCAGGGAATGAGTGGGAGATGTCATGGTCGCCCGCGGAAGCTCCGTCATCGTCGGGATCGTTCCTCCGGCCTCGGCCCCGGATCCGCGCATCCTTGACGTTTCCCGCGCCTCTGCCTGTGTTGCTGCGTCGCCAGAGGTCGCCTCACGACGCCAAGTTCGCCTTCACCGCTCCCCGGCAACAACGCTGTTGCCTCTCCTGCGCTGCTTCTCCTGCCCGAGCTCCTCAAGTCAAGCCGGAGATCCCTCGCATCAAGCCGCCGCCGCTTCGATCGCGCGACGCTGCGCCTTCGCCAAGCTCCGCCATAGCGCCCTGCTTCCCCTGTTTCGAGCAGACGAACAAGGCAGCCATGGCCCTGTTTGACCGAACCGGACACAACCACGAGCGAACGCGCCCTTCCTTCGCCTTCGTTGACCGCGCCGCCCCAGCCCAGATCCAGCCAGGCCCAGTCGGGCCAGATCCGCACCGCCCTCGCTGGCCTTCCTCTTCACCAGCGGGCCAAGCCCATGGGTTAGAACGCGCCCAGCACCTCCCCTGTTCCTGTTGGGCCAGGAAGATTCGGCCCGTAGTGTTTTTTTCCGTTGCTGCGAATTTAGCTAATTTCCACAGGATTGTTGTTTTACAGAAAAGCCCTTGTTGATCATGCATTTAATAATTCCACAACCGTGAATCGGATTGAAATGTTTTATATATGAAACTTGCTTAAAATTATGTGTAGATTAATAATTTGCCACTTTCAATCATGTTTAAAATGTTTAAAAAGCTGTTTGTTTAAATTTGCTTAAATGACGTGCTAAAATGATTTATTTCATAACTAAATAACCATAGCTCGGTTTTAAATAAACTTTATATGTAAATGGGGTAGAAAAATGCATAGTTTAACATGGTGGCTTTACTTTGCATGTTTAACAACTATAAAATATGGTTTAGGGCAGAACAGTACCAAACCTAAAATATGCATATAGGGATTTACCGGAATTGTTGTTCGTTGTTACCGGCCTCATTTAAACTTGCCTAGATAGGTAGTTTTACTTTGCTTCACCCTCTTGCCATGTTTAACAACATTTAATATTGTTGGGTACATAAACAAGATCGAACTAAATAAGTCACGTGGTGTTTCGTCAATATGCAACGGAGTTGCATGTTGAGCTCCACTTAATTTGTAGGATTGTTTGTGCACTTTGCCATGCCATGCTTCATTAAACTGGACACGCATCATACTTGTTTGCGCATTATGCCATGCTTATGTGATGGTTGTTTACTATGTTGTTTGCTTCTTTCCGGTGTTGCTTCTTCGGGTTAGTTCCGATAACGTCGCGTTTGTGAGGACCCGTTCGACTACGACCGTTTGTCTTCTTCATGGACTCGTTCTTCTTCCTTGCGGGATCTCAGACAAGATGACCATACCCTCGAAATCACTTCTATCTTTGCTTGTTAGATGCTCGCTCTTTTGCTATGCCTATGCTGCGATACCTACCACTTGCTTATCATGCCTCCCATATTGCCATACCAAGCCTCTAACCCACCTTGTCCTAGCAAACCGTTGTTTGGCTATGTTATCGCTTTGCTCAGCCCCTCTTATAGCGTTGTTAGTTGCAGGTGAAGATTGGAGTTTGTTCCATGTTGGAACATGGATATTTTGTTGGGATATCACAATATCTCTTATTTAATTAATGCATCTATATACTTGGTAAAGGTTGGAAGGCTTGGCCTTATGCCTGGTGTTTTGTTCCACTCTTGCCGCCCTAGTTTCCGTCATATCGGTGTTATGTTCTCGGATTTTGCGTTCCTTACACGGTTGTGTTATAATGGGAACCCCTTGACAGTTCGCCTTGATAAAACTCCTCCAGCAATGCCCAACATCGGTTTTCCCATTCGCCACCTAGCCTCTTTTTCCCTTGGGTTCCGCGGACTCAAGGGTCATCATTATTAACCCCCCTGGGCCAGTGCTCCTCTGAGTGTTGGTCCGACCGAGTAGACTGCAGGGCCACCTCGGGGCAACTTGAGGGTTGGTTTTACTCGTAGAATGTCTCATCTGAGTGTGCCCTAAGAACGAGATATGTGCAGCTCCTATCGAGATTTGTCGGCACATTCGGGCGGTGTTGCTGGTCTTGTTTTACCATTGTCAAAATGTCTTGTAACCGAGATGTCGAGTCTGATCGGATTGTCTTGGGAGAAGGAATATCCTTCGTTGACCGTGGAGAGCTTGTGATGGGCAAAGTTGGGACACCCTGCAGGGATTTGATCTTTCGAAAGCCATGCCCGCGGTTATGGGCAGATGGGAATTTGTTAATGTCCGGTTGTAGAAAACCTAAAGTTTATCTTAATTAAAATGCATCAACCGTGTGTGTTACCGTGATGGTCTCTTCTCGGCGGGGTCCGGAAAGTGAACACGGTGTTGGAGTTATGCTTGATGTAGGTTGTTCTAGGATCACTTCTTGATCATAGTTTCTCGACCGTGCCTTTGCCTTCTCTTCTCGCTCTCATTTGCGTATGTTAGCCACCAAATATGCTAGTCGCTTGCTGCAGCTCCACCTCATACCTTTTACCCTACCTATAAGCTTAAATAGTCCTGATCGCGAGGGTGTGAGATTGCTGAGTCCCCGTGACTCACAGATACTTCCAAAACCAGCTTGCAGGTGCCGTTGAACCGTGCAGGTGACGCCACCAAGCTCAAGGAGGAGCTCGATGAAGATTGTGTTTGCTATGTTGTTCCGTTTCCAGTTGATTAGTAGTGGAGCCCAGTTGGGGCGATCGGGGATCTGTGTAGCATTTGGGGTAGTCTTCTTTTATTTTGGTTCCATAGTCGGACCTTGTTTGTATCTAGATGATGTAATGCTTTATTCATGTATTGTGTGAAGTTGCGATTGTAAGCCAACTATGTATCTTTTCCCTTTATTGTATTACATGGGTTGTTGTGAAGATTACCTCACTTGCTACATTGCTTTCAATGTGGTTATGCCTCTAAGTCGTGCTTCGACACGTGGGAGATATAGCCGCATCGAGGGCGTGACAAGTTGGTAATCAGAGCCTTCCCCGACTTAGGAGCCCCCTGCTTGATCGAATCGCTGGCATTGTTGAGTCTAGAAAAATGTTTTGAGTCTTTTAGGATTATATATATCGGAGAGTAGGATTCTTTTTACTCCTCAGTCCCTTCGTCGCTCTGGTGAGGCATCCCGACGTAGAGTTTTGACTCTTCTCTTCTCAAATTTCACTAAATTTTTTTTAGGATCACGCGGGTATCTTGGAATCGTTTCGATGGTTTTGTGACAAGAACATTGTTCTTGGTGCCTCCTGACATTTAGGGGTTGTGGCAGTGTCCCAGGGAGTTGAGCTCCGAGGTGTTGTCGTCACAATTTTATCGTTGCAGTTCTGGAATACCTGAGTTTCGCCGACATCGAAAATCTCTTTTATACAGTTGTTGGTGAGATAACCTCGACGCCACCCAGTACTGGGGCGGGAGTTCGGTAGTATTGCCATAACTCGTAAAACGGATGCTTTTCAAAGGTTGAGGTAAATGATTTCCGAAGGTTTCTTGGTTATGTGTTGAAGGATGGATACAGCTGGATGTAGGATTTGCTAGTTTTGGGTGAGATATTATGCTTCCCCTGTATCCCCAACACCGGATTGCATAACCGGAAAGTTTCGGAAGTTTATAAGTGGGAATTCAAGTAGCTCCTAGGATATGTTTCCGACAGAGGTATGATATGAAATTGGGGTTCGACGTCTAGTGGTCCGCCTATCCATGGTTGGTTTTACAGTGGTCTCGTTGTGCCTTAAAGAGTCCTTGGCTATGCCGACTCGGGGACGCTTCGTATGTCATGTGCACTGCCTTGCACATGATGGTGTTGCACGATCGAGCCCGTGTAGGCCCCACTGCGAAAACTTCGGACGAAATCTCTATCATATGTTTGTTCTGGCTTATTCTGCAAGCCAATCCTTTGTTTTGTTTACAGTTGTGGTATTCGACTTGCTTCGAAGTCAAATGTTGATTCCATACCTTCCCTAAGCGGTGTTCTCACATTCCTATGTGAATACTAATCCTTCTCGATCATCGAGTTTGTCATGTCAATCCTTGTCAGCCGGTGCGATTCTCTTCAAGATGGTCCTATCATTTGTCACATCCGCAAGATCGACTCAAGTCTTCTCAACATTGTTTGTTTCTTCCGTCTCAAGTTACCTTTGTTTTTCCCGCCCACCCACCCTTTTTCTTCAAGGACTCAGATTTCTTAATCAAGTATCCTTTTTTATTGATGTGAAGTCTCTCCATTCTTTTCCGTCAATATTCTTATCCGGTGGTTCTCATGAAGATGGTCTACAAGTTCATCATTATTCATTCTTTTCTCCTCTGGTGGACGCAAATCAAGCCTTCAGTGTTGTTCATATCCCTTTTTCGTCGTTTCAAATGTGTTCTCATGCCGGTGCACCTCTTAACCATTCACCTCTCGCTATTCATTTGTTCCGGAGTGCTGAAGATATCTCAGAAGATGCTAGTGCTTATTCTCATTCATTCAAGCTCTTTCGAGATTGTTATCTCATTCAAGCCATTTAATTCAACCGGTGCATTCTCTCTTTTAAATCGTTCAACGGTGTTTTCTCTTGAGTGGGCCCTAACCCACAGGTCTTTCCCCGGGATCTTACCTGACTCTTCTATTTTCCCGGAGCTATTCCCAAATTCTTTTCGAAGTTTGACGTAAGAATGAATTGTCATCAGTCAAATGTTTTTCTCCAAGATTTTGTTTCAAATTCTTTTCATCGTTGGCTCAACCTTTCCATTCTTCATTCCGGAGTACCTTAATAATTCTTGGTGGTGTTTCTCGTCGTCATTCTCAACATCGGAAGACCGAAGAAGAGTTTTACCTCCATATCTTATCCGTTCTCTCAGAGATTCGTGGTTCTAGTTCGAGGCCATCCTCTCATAATTGTATTCGATTGTCAGAATTCTTTTCACCCATCCGGAGCAATCCAGGAGTATTTTTCAGTTTGATTCTCTGGAGTCCATCATCTCAGAATATATTCATTCTCAGCTTTCAGTTATCATTCTCCAAATCATACCGGTGCTTCATTCAAGTATTCGCTTATCAGCTCATGATCTCTTCGCTCTCATGTATCTAAATCCTAGCAAGCATCTTCGTTCATTTGCTAATTATACCAGGTGTTTCTTTATCTTTCCTTCGTTCATTTTCAATTCTTACGGTGGTTCGTTCAAGAGATCTCTTCTTTCGTTACCATATCAAGTCACTCGTTCTTTCCAATCCTACCGCTGGTTTCTTGAAGACCTTCTCAAATTTATGCTATACCTCTATTAATCCTTTTCAACGAGAATAAGTAGTATGCAAAAATCCGTTGCTTGTCATCAATTTAAATTGGTGAAGGATAAGCATAACATAATTCTTATTCGTGTTTCACCCAAGTGTTTAATTCCTTATTCCGGAGGTCCATCAAATTGTCGGTTTCACTTGTTTCATCTTTTCTTTTCCGGAGTTGCAAGTTTCCACTTTATCTCGTCGCAAAGCTTCATCTAAATCATTGCAAGGTTTCACCTTGTGTTTTCAACTTCTCTTTCCTTTCGTGTGATCATCTTTTTGTTACCGGAGTTTTTCATGGAGGTTCTACATGATGGTTCACCAAGGATTTAATTTGTTCTCGGAGTGTTCATCGAGATTCTTTTCTAAGGAGCTCAAACATTCTTAATCTTGCAATCCGGAGTGCAATTCTTTCTATTGAATCATTGGAGGTGGTATTATGTCATTCTTGATAATTTGAGTTCATGTTTCATGATTCACATGTTGTTAAGAATGAGATATATTAAATCCATCAATCTCGTCATTAGAGTTATCTTGGGTTATATTTCACCTAAAGCTTTCCCTAAGGATTGTTGCTATTAATGGTGATAATATATGATCCAAGTTCTTCATCTATCCTCCTGGCAAAATATATTCTCGTCTCCTTGTTCATATCAATCCAATTCTTTTTCCCGTGAGTCGCAGAATTTCACCTCATAGTTTTGAGTTGTTCTCCATAAGCCCACTACAAGCTTACTCTTTTCGTTGTTGGTTTTTTCCAACAACTCCGTTCGACCCTTTTCCTAAGGATGCCTTTTCAAACTCTTTTGTGACAGAAGTTGGCATTTTCTTCTCCATTCTTTTATTTCAATTATCTATCTTCTATTCTTTCGTTCCGGAGGCATTGCGATGTTGCTCTTTTTTAGTCATCATCTCGAATTATGAAGATCATGATCTTTTCATGCTTATCCTATTTAACCGGAGTGTTGTGACCTTTTTGCTCAAGTTCTTTTCGCCTTATCAAGCCTTGCACCTCTTTTCAACCGGAGTGCTGTCTGAGATCTTTCTTACCCCTTGTTCCATTCATTCAATAGTTCCGGAGGCAGTGTGTTGTGATTTCATCAAGTATCTTCTCATCTTATCAAGTTCTTATTCAATTCCTTTTCTTTTCAATCGGAGTGCTGCCCGAAGTTGTTCTTCCTTGTCCCCCTTTTCTAACAGAGTTTTTTCAACTTTGTTCATCTCCGTTGTATTCTTTCTTTCCATTTGTTCAACCTCTCAAGGTTCGTGATTTCACCCGTTTGTCCAAGAAGCAACTTAGTTTCACCTCACCTCTTCCTCTTCCTTTTCCCTCCGGTGCCATCCCTAGGATCTTGGGTCGAGATCCTCTTGTATTGGTGGAGTGTTGTGACGCCCCGAGACCGTTGCGCCAGGTGTCTTCCAGTTATTCGCCGTCGTTGCCATGTCATTTGCTTGCATGTTGCATCTTATCATGCCATCATGTGCATTGCATCGTCATGTTTTCAAAACTTGCATCCATCCAGGTCTTCCGGTTCTCTCCGTTGTCCGTTATGAGCCCAGACACACTTGCACGTGCCCGCGGCATGTCCCAAATAGTATTTTATAAGTGGCTGGAAAATGTTCTCAGAATGGGTTGAAAGTTGGCATGCGGTGTTGTTATGTTATAGGTAGGCCGCCTGCCAAGTTTCATTGCATTCGGAATCCGTTTGACCCCCCAACGGATAACTATAGCGACATTATAGTTGGTCAAAACGTCGGACGTTTTCGGTCTCTGGTAATAGTCGCCGGGTCTCTCTCTCTCTCTTCTCTTCTCTCAGCTCGAGACCGTCTACACATTCTACTACCTACCACCAGGCCCAACCTAATCTCTCTCGTCAGCCCGCCTCCCCCCTAGCGCGTCCGAAAGTTGTCCCGAACCCGACTCGGGGAGTCGTCACCGTTGGGTCCAGATCATCCCCAAACGTCTACAAAACGTCACCGTTTTCTTATTTGGACTCCCTAGCTATTTTTTTCATGACCGTCCGATTAAGATCGAAGGGACCAGTTACACCTAACCAAGATTCACCACTATATATTCAGCCTACCTAACCCTAAAACCTAGCCGTCCCATCCATCCTTTCCCGCAGCCGCCGCTGCCACTATCTCGCTTCCCCTCAGGATCTCCTCCTGATTCAATCCCCCCGACCACTTCCCTGGTTTTCACTGCCGCCTAATCACAACAGCCTACCGCCATCCTCCGCCCGAGACCCTGGTCGTCGCTCCCAAGTTCCTCTGTCTGCGCTCTCTCCGCAGCCGCCCGAGGACGCGCCTCCTCATCCCCGCACAGCCCGTGAGGCACCGGCCTCGTCCCACTCCTCTCCATCCTCCCCTATGTTGCTTCCTACTCCCCTGCAACGCTCTCTCTCAAGAGATCTCTCATCCCGCTCGCCTCACCCTCTTCGTCTCTGTGCAGGGAACGAGTGGGAGATGTCATGGTCGCCCGCGGAAGCTCCGTCGTCGCCGGGATCGTTCCTCCGGCCTCGGCCCCGGATCCGCGCATCCTTGACGTTTCCCGCGCCTCTGCCTGCGTTGTTGCGTCGCCAGAGGTCGCCTCATGGCGCCAAGTTCGCCTTCACCGCTCCCCGGCAACAACGCTGTTGCCTCTCCTGCGCTGCTTCCCCTGCCCGAGCTCCTCAAGTCCGCCCGCCGGAGATCCCTCGCATCAAGCCGCCGCCGCTTCGATCGCGCGACGCTGCGCCTTCGCCAAGCTCCGCCATCGCACCCAGCTTCCCCTGTTTCGAGCAGACGAACAAGGCAGCCATGGCCCTGTTTGACCGAACCGGACACAACCATGAGCGAACGCGCCCTTCCTTCGCCTTCGTTGACCGCGCCTCGAGGCCAAGCTCCGCCGCCCCGCCCCAGCCCAGATCCACCCAGGCCTAGTCGGGCCTGATCCGCGCCGCCCTCGCTGGCCTTCCTCTTCACCAGCGGGCCAAGCCCATGGGTGAGAACGTGCCCAGCACCTCCCCGGTTCTTGTTGGGCCAGGAAGATTCGGCCCATAGTGTTTTTTTCCGTTGCTGCGAATTTAGCTAATTTCCACAGGATTGTTGTTTACAGAAAAGCCCTTGTTGATCATGCATTTAATAATTCCACAACCGTGCATCGGATTGAAATGTTTTATATATGAAACTTGCTTAAAATTATTTGTAGACTAATAATTTGCCACTTTCAATCATGTTTAAAATGTTTAAAAAGATGTTTGTTTAAATTTGCTTAAATGACGTGCTAAAATGATTTATTTCATAACTAAATAACCGTAGCTCGGTTTTAAATAAACTTTATATGTAAATGGGGTAGAAAAATGCATTATTTAACATGGTGTCTTTACTTTGCATGTTTAATAACTATAAAATATGGTTTAGGGCATAACAGTACCAAACCTAAAATATGCATGTGGGGATTTACCGGAATTGTTGTTCATTGTTACCAGCCTCATTTAAACTTGCCTAGATAGGTAGTTTTACTTTGCTTCACCCTCTTGCCATGTTTAACAACATTTAATATTGTTGGGTACATAAACAAGATCGAACTAAATAAGTCACGTGGTGTTTCGTCAATATGCAACGGAGTTGCATGTTGAGCTCCACTTAATTTGTAGGATTGTTTGTGCACTTTGCCATGCCATGCCTCATTAAACCGGACATGCATCATACTTGTTTGCGCATTATGCCATGCTTATGTGATGGTTGTTTACTATGTTGTTTGCTTCTTTCCGGTGTTGCTTCTTCGGGTTAGTTCCGATAACGTCGCGTTTGTGAGGACCCGTTCGACTATGACCGTTTGTCTTATTCATGGACTCGTTCTTCTTCCTTGCGGGATCTCAGACAAGATGACCATACCCTCGAAATCACTTCTATCTTTGCTTGTTAGATGCTCGCTCTTTTGCTATGCCTATGCTGCGATACCTACCACTTGCTTATCATACCTCCCATATTGCCATACCAAGCCTCTAACCCACCTTGTCCTAGCAAACCATTGTTTGGCTATGTTACCGCTTTGCTCAGCCCCTCTTATAGCGTTGTTAGTTGCAGGTGAAGATTGGAGTTTGTTCCATGTTGGAACATGGATATTTTGTTGGGATATCACAATATCTCTTATTTAATTAATGCATCTATATACTTGGTAAAGGGTGTAAGGCTCGGCCTTATGCCTGGTGTTTTGTTCCACTCTTGCCGCCCTAGTTTCCGTCATATCGGTGTTATGTTCTCGGATTTTGCGTTCCTTACACGGTTGTGTTATAATGAGAACCCCTTGACAGTTCGCCTTGAATAAAAATCCTCCAGCAATGCCCAACATTGGTTTTACCATTCGCCACCTAGCCTCTTTTTCCGTTGGGTTCCGCGGACTCAAGGGTCATCTTTATTAACCCCCCTGGGCCAGTGCTCCTCTGAGTGTTGGTCCGACCGAGTAGACTGCAGGGCCACCTCGGGGCAACTTGAGGGTTGGTTTTACTCGTAGGATGTCTCATCTGAGTGTGCCCTGAGAACGAGATATGTGCAGCTCCTATCGGGATTTGTCAGCACATTTGGGCGATGTTGCTGGTCTTGTTTTACCATTGTCAAAATGTCTTGTAACCGGGATGCCGAGTCTGATCGGATTGTCTTGGGAGAAGGAATATCCTTTGTTGACCGCGAGAGCTTATGATGGGCTAAGTTGGGACACCGCTGTAGGGATTTGATCTTTCGAAAGCCGTGCCCGCAGTTATGGGCAGATGGGAATTTGTTAATGTCCGGTTGTAGAAAACCTAAAGTTTATCTTAATTAAAATGCATCAACCGTGTGTGTTACCGTGATGGTCTCTTCTCGGCGGGGTCCGGGAAGTGAACACAGTGTTGGAGTTATGCTTGACGTAGGTTGTTCTAGGATCACTTCTTGATCATAGTTTCTCGACCGTGCCTTTACCTTCTCTTCTCGCTCTCATTTGCGTATGTTAGCCACCAAATATGCTAGTCGCTTGCTGCAGCTCCACCTCATACCTTTTACCCTACCTATAAGCTTAAATAGTCTTGATCGCGAGGGTGTGAGATTGCTGAGTCCCCGTGACTCACAGATACTTCCAAAGCCAGCTTGCAGGTGCCGTTGAACCATGCAGGTGACACAACCAAGCTCAAGGAGGAGCTCGATGAAGATTGTGTTCGCTATGTTGTTCCGTTTCCAGTTGATCAATAGTGGAGCCCAGTTGGGACGATCGGGGATCTGTGTAGCATTTGGGGTAGTCTTCTTTTATTTTGGTTCCATAGTCGGACCTTGTTTGTATCTGGATGATGTAATGCTTTATTCATGTATTGTGTGAAGTGGCGATTGTAAGCCAACTATGTATCTTTTCCCTTTGTTGTATTACATGGGTTGTTGTGAAGATTACCTCACTTGCTACATTGCTTTCAATGCGGTTATGCCTCTAAGTCGTGCTTCGACACGTGGGAGATATAGCCGCATCGAGGGCGTGATAGTCTATGCATAGATTCTATGCACGAGTAGAACACAAAGTAGTTGTGGGCGATTGTCGGAGTGAATAGCCATGGGTAGCCTAGCCAGCTTCCCCTGGCACTTCTGCAAAAGTTACGAGCCCGCCCGGCTCTCAAGAATCCAAGACATGGGGCCACCTTCCCCCCGCCGGCTGCGATCCAGGCCGGCTTTGGGAAGGCGGTCCGACTTTAACCTTCATGAGAGGGCCGACTCCAAGAAGCCGGCCGCGAGAAGGCCGACTCCTTCGAGCCGGCTCCCCATAAAGCAGTCAGGACCATACCCACAAAGTTTGCACCCACCTAACGGCGGTGCGACGGGGCATGGCTACAGAAGAGCCTGCCACCCCCGAATCCTGGGGCGCGCCTGGCACAGTGCGCCGTACGAGGTAGGCATGACCCGTCCGGCGCAACACTGTTGCCATGTTGACCCTGGCGTCACCCACGACGGGCCGCCAGCGTGGCCCACAGACGGTGGGCCCCTTAGAGCAGAGAGACGGCCGAAGGCGGCCATGCTTCCAACCAGCCGGCTCAAGACGGAGCCGGCTCCCCGCAGCCGGCCCGCCGCTTCCCTCGAAGAGGACGCCCCATTAAGGAGACAAGACGCGGTAAGGCTACAGCGATCGTCCGACAGGCGGCGGTACTGTAGCCGTGTTTACCACGATGAAGCTCACGTCAACAAGATGAAGCCACAGTGACCCAGGAGTTGGCAGCCGGCGGGACCCACCAATCGGCGGGCCCCAGCAGCCGGCGCAGAAGCCGGTGAGCGCAGTCACAGACGGCTGGGCCCCGCGCCCAGCCGGATTACCGTTGTACCCCCGGGGGGTAGGCCTATATAAACCCCCCGGAGCACCCATGCAAAGGGTTCGACCCCCTGCTACTTCTAGACACCATACAAGGAGGAGAAGCAGGCTAGCCGTGCCCTTTCTTCCTCCTCCCCCCCCCCCAAAACAGCTCAAGGAGCGTTGTGTAGCTACTTGATTCATCGAGTGAGCATGCGGAGACCCCGCAGAGCAGCAGTAGGGATGTTATCTCCTTGGAGAGCCCCGAAGCTGGGTAAGATCCGCCGGCGTGCATGTCTTCGGCTCATCCCGCTTCCAGGCACCGGCGACGTCTTACTGGTTCCCACAAAGATAAGCCACCCGTTGGCATATGTCGCACCAACCACCCGACATTTGGCGCCCACCGTGGGGCCAGGCGCACCGTCGTCCGGAGACTTGTTCTGGACGGGAACCCTCTTCCTCCCCAGCGAGCGTAGCCAGCCCGGCACGCCCGATGGCGCTTGCCACGACGCGCTGCAAGGCGTCACCAGCATCTGCGCGGCAAGCGGCCTCGCCGATCTCCCCGACGAGACCTTCATCCCCGACGAGCTCGCCCCCGACGCGGGCACTGACCGCCTCGCCAACCTTCTCGGCCAGCTCCATGTCTCCAGCGAGCCTGCTGCGGACCTGGAGTCGGTTGGTTCCGCCGACTCGATGCCTGTCGACTCCGACACGGCCTCCTACGACACCTTCCCCACCAACGTCGCGATCTACAACGACCCGCTTCCTCGAGCCGACGGCCACGATGCTGTCGCCGCCGAAGTGATGGTTCTCGGCCACAGTGGCCCGGCCGACAAGAGCGCCCGCGACGCCTCGCGCGCGGCGGCCCACGACTTGTCCGCTCCTCTCCCGGCCGACGCCACGACGAAGCCCTGGAAGCACGCCGCCTCCCCCTCCTCGCAGAGGGCCGGAGGCTGGCCTCCGTGAGGCGCCTAACTGAGGCCTACCGGCGCGAGGCTGACCGCGCCGCCTTCGGCACGCCGGCCCCGGGCGGGCCAAGCCAGGCCGGCCTTGTCAAGCAACGCGGCGCCGTCATCGCCGACACACTGGGAGTCTACCGCCCGGTCTATGCCACTCCGCTCGAGAACTTGCGTGCCGCCCAGGCGGCCGTAGATGAGCTGGACGGCCTGGAGGCCGAAGACCTTCCCCACATGACCCGGCGCATCCAGCAGTTGATTGACGCCGCCACCCAGCGGCACGAAGCCGACGCTCGCGCGGAAAGCCCTCCCCCGCGCCGAGAGCACGGCGTGACGTCCCGGACGCCGACTACGAGCGATACCCGCGCGCGACGCGAGAAGGAGCCGGCTACCAGCCGCAGCCGGACCCGGATCTCCATCGAGCGGGACGCGGACGGTCATCCCCGAGCCATGGAGTGGCGGGGCGACCCGCCTTCGCCTCCGCCCCGTGGAGAGAGATATCCCGCCTCACCGCCAGTGGCGCACCCGACTCTCAGCGGCCGGTTGGCCGCCGCGAAGGAATCGGCGAGAACGACGCCCGTCATCGGATCGACCGCCTGGCGCGATCCCTGGCATTGGAAGAAGAAGACGATTTCGGCCCGCCCTGCTTTGGCCCCCGCATCCGCGACGAGCCCTTTCCCAAAGGGTTCTCGCTCCCAAGAGACACGCCCAAGTACAACGGCTCCGTGAAACCGGAAGATTGGTTGATCGACTACTCCACCGCAGTTAGCATCGCCAATGGCAATCAGCGCGTCGCCGTGAAGTACGTGCCCCTCATGCTGCAGGGCACGGCGCGGACCTGGCTCAACAGCCTCAAGCCGCGTAGCATCAACAGCTGGCTAGACTTCACAGAAGCCTTCATCCGCAACTTCACCAGCACCTACAAGCGGGCTCCCAAGCCCAGACAACTTTCCTTGTGCGTGCAAGGCCCCGCCGAGTCCACCCGTGATTACCTCACACGTTGGGCCGAGCTCCGCAACTCCTGTGAAGGGGTGCACGAGGTACAAGCCATAGAGTACTTCACAGCCGGATGCCGAGAAGGCACCCTCCTCAAGCACAAGCTCCTCTGCGACGAGCCGGCTACTCTCGACGAGCTTCTGGACATAGCGGACAAGTACGCTACCGCCGACTCCTCGATGAAGACGGAGCTTCGGGTAGACGCGTCCAGAAAGGTGCTCAACCCGGCGCCCAAGACGCCGGTCGGAGAACCCGGCCGACACCCCAACTCGAACGACAACAAGCGCAAGGGCCCCGCGCCACCTCCCGCTAGCCGGCAGGTGGCCACGGTCGAAGATGCGCCGCCTGAAGAACGACCAGCGCCCAAGAAGCCCAAGGGCGGCAGGCCGGCTTGGCAGCCCGCCTTCTCCTACGAGCAACCCCTCGACGCCCCTTGCAAGTTCCACAGCGGCGCGAAGCCGTCCAACCACACGACCCGGAAGTGCAACTGGCTCACCCGAATCTCTAAAGGCGAGGGGCTCTTGCCACCTCCGCCTGCCGGCCCACCGCCTCCGCCTCCGCCGCCTCCGGCCGCTCGGCCCGCGGTCGGAGCCGTGCATGACGAGTTTCCTGATGAGCAAGCAACCTACGTCGTCTTCACCAGCCAGCCCGAAGACCGGCGCAGCAAACGCCGAGAGCACCAGGAAGTCAGCGTGGTCGCTGCCAACCCCGCTGGACACATGCATTGGTCAGAAAAGCCCATCAGCTGGAGCCGGGCCGACCACCCAAAGGTGATGCCGTCTCCCAGCTCTTATGCTTTGGTCCTGGAAGCCACCCTTGCAACGGACAGACGCGCCGCCCGCTTCTCTCGTGTGTTGATAGACGGCGGGAGCAGCATCAACATCTTGTATCGTGACACCCTGGAGAAGTTGAACGTCAAGACAAAACAGCTCACGCCCACTCGGACAGTGTTCCACGGCATTGTACCTGGCCTGTCCTGCGCCCCCGTTGGCAAAATCAAGATTAATGTACTTTTTGGTGACAAGGAGCATTTCCGCCGGGAAGCGATCTGGTTTGAAGTGGTGGACCTGGAGAGCCCTTACCATGCATTGCTGGGCCGACCTGCCTTGGCCAAATTCATGGCGGTTCCCCACTATGCATACCTCAAGATGAAGATACCAAGCACCAAAGGCGTCATCACCGTAGCCGGCGACTACAAGAAGTCCTCCGAGTGCGCCGCGGCCAGCAGCCGGCTGGCCGAGTCCCTTGTGATCGCCGGAGAGAAGAAGATGCTAGACCGAGTCGTGGCCATGGCCGGCAAGCAGTCGGTCGTGTCCCCCGACCCCAAGGAGCATGATACTCAAGGGTCTTTTCAGCCGGCCAAGGAGACGAAGAAGATACCTCTTGACCCCGAGCGTCCAGAGAGGTTTGCCGTCATCGGGGCAAACCTGAACAGCAAATAGGAAGGCGAGCTCGCCGATTTCCTCCGTGAGAATCGGGACATCTTTGCGTGGTCCCCCAAGGACATGCCGGGTGTTCCAAGGAAATTCACCGAGCACAAACTACATGTTCGAGAAGACGCAAAGCCGGTCAGACAACCCCTTCGCCGGCTGTCGGAGGAGAAACGCAGGATTGTAGGGGAGGAGATAGCCCGGCTCTTGGCGGCCGGCTTTATCATGGAAGTTTTCTTCCCAGAGTGGCTCGCCAACCCGGTCCTTGTGCTGAAGAAGAATAACAAGTGGCGCATGTGTATAGACTACACAAGTCTCAACAAGGCCTTCCCCAAAGATCCTTTTGCCCTGCCAAGGATAGACCAAGTGATAGACTCCACAGCCGGATGCGAGCTGTTGAGTTTTTTGGATGCTTACTCCGGATATCACCAGATAAAGCTAGACCCAGATGACCGCCTGAAGACCGCCTTCATCACGCCGTTCGGAGCCTTCTGCTACCTGACTATGACATTCGGCTTGAGAAATGCCGGTGCCACCTTTCAGCGTTGCATGCAGAAGTGCCTTCTCAAGCAACTCGGCAGAAACGCTCACGTATACGTGGACGACATCGTGGTGAAGACGGAGAAGCGTGCCACCTTGCTGGAAGACCTCAAGGAAACATTTGAGAACCTGTGCCGGTTCCAAATCAAGCTCAACCCTGAGAAATGCGTGTTCGGGGTGCCAACCGGCCAGCTCCTAGGCTTCCTGGTCTTCAAACGCGGCATCGAATGCAACCCGGCGAAGATCAAGGCCATCGAGAGAATGGCGATCCCTACCAAGCTTCGAGACATTCAGAAATTCACCGGGTGCTTGGCCTCCTTGAACCGCTTCATGAGCCGGCTCGGAGAGAAAGCTCTCCCCCTCTACCGCCTCATGAAGAAGAGCACTCACTTCGAGTGGAACGACCAGGCCGACCAAGCTTTCCACGAGTTAAAGAAGATGCTGGCCACGCCGCCTGTCCTCGCGGCGCCGACCGAGAAAGAGCCCATGCTCCTTTACATCGCTGCAACCAGCCGGGTGGTCAGCACCGTCATCGTAGTCTAGCGTCCGGAAGAAGGCCGAGCCCAGCCGGTCCAGAGGCCGGTGTATTATTTGAGCGAGGTGCTGTCCGCCTCAAAGCAGAACTACCCGCACTACCAAAAGATGTGTTACGGCGTGTACTTCACCGCCAAGAAGCTGAAGCCCTACTTTCAAGAGCATCCCGTCACGGTCGTATGCACTGCCCCGCTAGCCGAGATCATAGGCAGCCGGGATGCATCAGGCCGGGTGGCGAAATGGGCCATCGAGCTGGCCCCCTACATGATCTTCTACCAGCCCCGCACTGCCATCAAGTCCCAAGCACTGGCCGACTTCCTTGTCAACTGGGCCGAGACCCAGTACCTACCGCCGGCTCCCGACTCCACCCATTGGCGCATGCACTTCGATGGGTCCAAGATGCGCACCGGCTTGGGAGCCGGCATCGTCCTTACCTCTCCCAAAGGCGACAAGCTCAGATACACGCTACAAATCCACTTTGCCGCCTCCAACAATGTGGCCAAGTACGAGGCGCTCATACACGGGCTCCGGCTTGCCAAAGAACTTGGCATTCGCCGGATCCTATGTTATGGCGACTCGGACCTGGTAGTCCAGCAGTCATCCGGTGACTGGGATGCCAAGGACGCGAACATGGCGAGCTACCGTTTCTTGGTCCAACAACTCAGCGGATACTTTGAAGGATGCGAGTTCCTCCACGTACCACGAGCCGACAACGAGCCAGCCGATGCCCTGGCTCGAATAGGCTCCACTCGGCAAGCAATTCCAACTGGCGTCGCTCTACAACGCCTCCTCAAGCCGTCCATCAACCCGTCTCCGGAATCCGATTCCATCTTCGTGCCGCCTGACCCCGATGCGGCCAGGTCTGGCTCGAAGAATCAAGTAGCCGACCCCAAGACCCCCGTAGCCGGCTCGGGGACTGCGGTAGCCGGCCCGGAGACTGCGGTAGCCGGCCCGGGGACTGCACCAGCACTACAGCCGGCGGCTGACTCCAGCACCGCACCGCCCAGCCCGCCCACCCTGGTGGCAGTAGCCACTTTGGCAGTAGAAGAAGTCGCGGCCCCGTCATGGGCTCAGTCCATCCTCAACTTCCTAGTAAACCAAGACCTGCCGGCTGACGAAACAGAAGCAAGACAAGTCCAGCGCCGAGCTAGAGCATACACAATCGTCAACAGAGAACTACTCAAGCGCAGCGTCACCGGAGTCCTCCAGCGATGCGTCGAGCAAGAGAAGGGCATTGCAATCCTCGCAGACATTCACCAAGGAGAGTGCGGCCACCATGCGGCCTCAAGATCACTTGTCGCCAAAGCCTTCCGCCATGGTTTCTTCTGGCCGACTGCTTTGGACGACGCCAAAGAATTAGTCAAGCATTGCAAGGGATGCCAACTCTTCGGCTCCAAGCAACACATGCCGGCTTCGGCACTCAAGACCATTCCCCTCACTTGGCCCTTTGCCGTTTGGGGACTGGACATGGTGGGCCCATTCAAAACGGCGCGCGGTGGCATGACGCATTTGCTCGTCGCCGTGGACAAATTCACCAAGTGGGTTGAGGCGAAGCTGATCAAGAAGCTGAATGGGCCGACTGCCGCGACGTTCATCACGGACATAACAACTCGGTACGGCGTGTCGCACAACATCATCACCGACAATGGCACGAATTTCGCCAAAGGAGCCTTGGCACGTTTCTGCGCAGCCCAAGGTATCTGGCTGGACTTAGCATCCGTCGCCCACCCGCAGTCAAACGGCCAGGTCGAGCGAGCAACGGCCTCATCCTCTCCGGCATCAAGCCCCGACTGGTTGTACCTCTGGAGCGCTCAGCCGGCTGTTGGCTCGATGAGCTGCCGGCTGTCCTCTGGAGTCTGCGCACTACACCAAACAAGTCAACCGGCTTCACCCCTTTCTTCCTTGTGTATGGTGCCGAGGCGGTCATCCCAACTGACATCGAGTTCGACTCGCCTCGAGTAACCATGTACACGGAAGCGGAGGCCAAGGAAGCACGAGAGGACGGCGTCGACCTGCTGGAAGAAAGCCGGCTGTTAGCTCTTAGCCGGTCTGCAATTTACCAGCAGGGTTTGCGCTACTACCACAGCCGGAAGGTTAGGCCAAGATCTTTCCAAGAGGGCGACCTTGTGCTCCGGCTGATTCAGCGAACAGCCGGCCAGCACAAGCTCTCAGCCCCTTGGGAAGGCCCTTTCGTCATCAGCAGAGCTCTAGGCAACGACTCCTACTACCAGATCGACGCACAGAAGCCGAAGGCACGCAAGAGAGACGACTCCGGCAAGGAGTCGGAACGGCCATGGAACGCCAACCTCCTTCGAAGATTTTACAGTTGAAAGGTAGTATGTATCACGCTAACTTTTGTATTAAGTACAAGACAATAGGCTCCCCGAGGAGGGCTCGGGGACTGCCATCCCTTATTTATGAATGAAAAATATCATGCTTGTCATATCATTTACTTATTCCGTCCGGCACCGAGTCCGACTAGTCGGCTCGGGGACTGGCCGACTGAAGTTATATTAGAAGTCCTACCCGCAGTCAGACAAGTAGTGTGCCGGCTCTCAAGCCTTCCCTTGCCAAAGTCGCAGTTCGAAGAACCGGCCGTCCGGCTGGCAAGGGTTAAAGGTAGGAACGACCGCCCACACGAAAAACGGCTAAGGGCTAACGGACTAATATAACAAAGCCGGTTTTTCCCACACCGCCGACCGGCTACCGGAGCAGCCGGCCGGCCGGTTTCCATTCACTTTACTTTAAATCCAAGAAAGCTCAAGTACTTGCCTCCCCAAAGAGGGAAGGCGGCAAAGGAAAAAGCCTAAGGATAAACAAGCATACGCGAATGGAAACCAAACATGCACATGATAATATTTACACGAAAAGACCTCCTAGAGGCCAGCATTGAACATAGTTTGGATACACCCCCAGTGGGTGGAACTGTGAAACTTAACAAAAGATTGTTCAAAGACAACAAAGCAGGAAAGATAAAGACAGCAGGTCAAGCTGGCGGAGCGGCCGACTGGTTGGCGGAGACGGTCGCGCCGGCTGAAGGAGCGGCCGGCTGACGAACTTCGGCTTGGTCGCCGCCTCCTGCAGAGGGCGCGCTTCCACGCGCCTCGTTGCTGGAGGCACGGTCGGCCTGAGGTCGGCTGGTTGTTCCACCAGCCGGCTCGACGTCCCCGCCGTCGTCGTCTTCGTGTTCTTCGCCTTCGTCGCTGGAGGCGATCTCCTCCGCCGAGTCCTCGCCCACCGCCGGGTTCAGCCCGAACCACTCCTCCGGCTGCGCGACACCGTCATCATCGATTTCGGGTGCGAAAACGCTGATGTCGGTGCACTCGGCGATCGTTGAAGCCCGCTGGGCGATAGCCGGCCTCACCGCCTCCAGCTCCGCATCGGCCTCCATCCGCCAAGTGCGCAGCTGGTCCAGGCTCAGCCCTGGGTACCAAGCCCGGACGAACTCCAATGCCCGCCCGGCTCCGAGGCGGGCCGCTGACGCTTTCCAAGCTTCGAAGCGACCAACTGCGACTTCCAGCCAGTCGGCAGTTCGGCTCGGAGTGCGGGGGATCGTCTCGCCGGGCCAGAGGGCGGCCAGCACTTGCGCCCCGGCACGTTGGAGCCGGCGAAGCATCCGATGAGCCGGCTGCAACCGTGCCTGGACAGCCAGAAGCTGCTCCTCAAGGGTCCGGTTTGCATCCGGCGCGATGTCGGCCCCCGCTTGCCGGCGCGCCTCGCGATGGGCCTCAATGCTTTGGGCGGCGAAGGCGAAGTAGCCTGGGAAGTAATCTGCAAGAAACAACAAGCAAGAGCTCAAGATAAGTCAAAAAACCCAAGCGGCAAGTGGCGGGAGAGGGCCGAGGAAGGCAGCTTACCGTCGATCAAGTCTTTGATCCGGCCGAAGCCTTTGTCCAGGCCTCGCCGGGTCTCAGACCAGGTCGCCGCCGCCATCTCATACTCCGCCATCAAAGCGTCTTCGCTTTCCCACGCCGCCTGCAGGGCCGCTTTGTGGCTTTCCTCTTGATCGGCCAGCTTCTTGGCCAGGCAATCCCGTTCCTGGGCCAAGGCAGTGCACTCGGCCTCTTTGGCGTAAAGGGCGGCCTTCGCTTCGCCAAGCTCCTTCCTCAAGTCGGCGTTGGCTCCTGAAGAGAAAGAAAGAAGAAAGATCAATAAGAAAGAGTCGTCAAGAAAGATTCGACCCGACTGCGCAGCAGTCGGCCCGAGTCTCGGGGACTACACCCAGTGGGTGCGCTGACACGCCCCCACAGGAGATAAACAAAACCAAGTTCTTACTTCGGCTGTCGGCCAGGTCGTCGGTCCGCCGGCTCAACTCTTGAGCCTGGGAGTCGAAGGCGGCAGCACGAAGGTTGTGGTATTCCTGAAAGTTTAGAAAGAAAGCAAAGTAAGGTGGCTGTCGAGAAAGATCCGACCCGACTGCGCAGCAGTCGGCCCGGATCTCGGGGACTACACCCAGTGGGTGCGCTGACGCGCCCCCACGGAAGAAATCAAGAAAGCAAAGCAGCTAAGAGCGAAGGACTCACCCCGATAGTGGTTCGCGTTGACAAGAACTCTTGGTTGAGCTGTTGCAGCAGGGCGGCTTGAGCTTGTAGCCGGCTCCGGACCCCTTGAGCCGCCGCGTCCAGCTCGCTGGTCCCCCCGCTGGGAGTCCACTCGGACACGGCAGTGCTGGCTGCCTCCAGATCTCCAGCCGGCTGTCCTGCGCCCGCGGCTCGGCGCAACTCCGGCGGAGCAGCGCCTCCTCCAGCACGCCGGCCCGTCGCCAGCTGCACCTTGAGGCTGGCCCGGCTCTCTGGCTCACCTCCGGCCGGCTCCTCCGGCGCCGCTGACGATTGACCGCCTTGGCCCACTCCAGTTGGCGCCGCAGGCGGCGCTCTCTCGGCCAAGGCCACGGGCTCCTCCTCCCTCTTCAACAGCGGCGGGTCTTGGATGATCTCCTCCGCCAAGGGCAACGGGGTGTCGGGGGCCACGGCTCGGAGAGGAACGGCGAGCAGCGGAGGCTGGCTGCACGAGCTTTCTGCCTCCGTCTCTGCGGGAGCCGCCTCCCTCTGGGCCTTGGCTACCGCTTCAGCCTGCCCCTTTGCCGCCTGGGCGGCCGCCTTCTCCGCCGCCTCGCGCTCTCCCGCGCTTCGCGGGCGTTCCGCTCTGTGGCCTCCCTAAGGTCGGCGCGGGGGTCCACGCGGCGGGAGCTCGAAGACCCTCCAACCGGCCCCACGACAGAGCCGCCCGGGCCCCGTTCAAGAGAAAGCGGCGCCCTGTCCAGCAAGCGAAGGAAAGTTAAGAAGGCATTCAAAGAAAAGAGAACAACGACGAGACTACGGCAAAGCAATTAAAGACTTACGCCGAGACCGCCTGGGGCTGTTTCACAGCCTTGCGGAAGCGGGCCGCCTTCGCGGCCGCCTGTTCTCGCTTCATCGCCGCGGCGGAAGGTTTGGACTTCTTCGGCCGACTGCCGAAGAGGCCTAGAGCGGCCCGACGCTTCTGTGCGCCGCCGGCAGCCGGCGCGACGGACGAGCCCGCGCCCTGTTGGTCGGCCGCCGGCTGGCGACGCGGAGCGACTTCGGTTTCAAAGTCGTCCGGCCAGTCCTCGAAGCTCGCGGTGAACCTTGAGCCTCCGGGTTCGGCACTGTCCCCCCACGACGGCGTCTTCCATGGCAGCCGCCCCCAAGTCCGGGTCATCGACATCATCCACCGTGCGGTCGGGGGCGTACTGGCGTTCGATCCCTGCCGCCCCGGCCGGCGGCGGAAGAAGAGGGTTCTGCACAGAGAACCAGCTGGTCAGAAGCCGGCCGTCACGAAACCGGCTGACGACGAAAAAGAAGATAAAGAGAGAAAATTACCACGGGTGGAGGATTTGCGCGAGAATACGGCGCCTTGCCGTACTGCCAGTCCCCGCTGAGCTTGCAATTGGCGATGTAGTTGACCATAAGCGCCACTTCCGCGTGGGGCATCTCCCATGTGCTCAGCCGGCTTGGGTCGAAACGGCCGCTCATCTGACACATCATATGGGGCCGGCTCTGGAGAGGAAGGATCCGGCGCTCCACGAAGGCGGCCACCAAGTCGGCCCCGCGCAAGCCTTCCGACTGAATCAGCACCCGAAGCCGGGAGATGGCGGCGTTCCCGACCGGAGACAACGACCGGGATCGAAAGCTCCACGAGGGCTGCCTCCCAGCCGGCGGGCCGGCTACGTAAGCCGGCAGGTTGATGTAGTCTTCTTGCTCGGCGACGTTCTTCACATAGAAATAAGATCTCTGCCAGACCTTTACCGACTGGATCAGGGGGATGGGCGGGAACGGATTGCTCTCGCCCGCCCTCCTCATGGCGATGAAGGCTCCGCAGGGGGCAGGCACGCCGGCGATGACTGTGCCGAGCTTGCTCTGGAAGAACTCTCCCCAGAGCTCCAGCGTGGGGAGCAGCCCTAAGAAGCCTTCGCAGAGGGAGACGAAGGCCGACAGCAGCATCACCGCATTGGGCGTGAGGTGATGCGGCTGGAGGTTGTAGAAGTCGAGGAAGGAACGCAGAAACCCGCTCGCCGGGAGGCCAAAGCCGCGCAGGCAGTGCGAGCGGAAGACGACCCGCTCGCCCTCCTCCGGCGCCGGCGAGATCTCCCTCTCGGGCGCCAGGCGAACCTGAACGCGGTCGGCGCCGGGCAGGCGCCGGGTCTGGCGAAGGAACTCCACGTGATCCTCATGGACGTTGGAGCCGTCCCAGGAGCTTGACAATGCCATGGGAGCGAGGTGGCGTGGAGACGCGACGGCGCTGAGACGGGAGGCTGCCGCGGCAGTGAGAGGAAGAAGATGAGACTCAGGAGGGACGGAGTGGGAGGGAGCGCGCGAACCTCTGTCGCTCCCCCTCCTCCCCCTACTTATAGGCTCACGTGGCGGAGCCGAGGAGGCGTGGCGTGGGGAAGTGTGGGGGTCGATCGTGCCCACTTCCCACGCCCCGCGATTACCGACCCTTAAAGGCGAGACGGAAACTGCCTTGAGAAGGTGAGCGGCCCTGTGGGCCACGGGAGATCCGCGCCCGGACCGAGGCTCACGAGTGGCGGGCCCGGGCCTGCGGCGGCGTCCCATCGCGCGCGTGCGCTCGCAGGATCCTGCCGCCACGTGGCCGCGAGAGGGCCCGTGGTCGGCATGCAGGCCCCCTCTCCTCCCGCCTACGCGGGGTTATCTGAAGTCGGCGTACGCCCGCGGAGCCGGCTCTTCAGGATAGGAAGCTGACCAAGCTTCTCGTCCCCTTGTTCACCTCGGAGCTCGATCAGCTTCGGGGACTACTGTCGGAGTGAATAGCCATGGGTAGCCTAGCCAGCTTCCCCTGGCACTTCTGCAAAAGTTACGAGCCCGCCCGGCTCTCAAGAATCCAAGACATGGGGCCACCTTCCCCCCGCCGGCTGCGATCCAGGCCGGCTTTGGGAAGGCGGTCCGACTTTAACCTTCATGAGAGGGCCGACTCCAAGAAGTCGACCGCGAGAAGGCCGACTCCTTCGAGCCGGCTCCTCATAAAGCAGTCAGGACCGTACCCACAAAGTTTGCACCCACCTAACGGCGGTGCGACGGGGCATGGCTACAGAAGAGCCTGCCACCCCCGAATCCTGGGGCGTGCCTGGCACAGTGCGCCGTACGAGGTAGGCATGACCCGTCCGGCGCAGCACTGTTGCCATGTTGACCCTGGCGTCACCCACGACGGGCCGCCAGCGTGGCCCACAGACGGTGGGCCCCTTAGAGCAGAGAGACGTCCGAAGGCGGCCACGCTTCCAACCAGCCGGCTCAAGACGGAGCCGGCTCCCCGCAGCCGGCCCGCCGCTTCCCTGGAAGAGGACGCCCCATTAAGGAGACAAGACGAGGCAAGGCTACAGCGATCGTCCGACAGGCGGCGGTACTGTAGCCGTGCTTACCACGATGAAGCTCACGTCAACAAGATGAAGCCACAGTGACCCAGGAGTTGGCAGCCGGCGGGACCCACCAGTCGGCGGGCCCCAGCAGCCGGCGCAGAAGCCGGTGAGCGCAGCACAGACGGCTGGGCCCCGCGCCCAGCCGGATTACCGTTGTACCCCCGGGGGGTAGGCCTATATAAACCCCCCGGAGCACCCATGCAAAGGGTTCGACCCCCTGCTACTTCTAGACACCATACAAGGAGGAGAAGCAGGCTAGCCGTGCCCTTTCTTCCTCCTCCCCCCCCCCAAAAACAGCTCAAGGAGCGTTGTGTAGCTACTTGATTCATCCAGTGAGCATGCGGAGACCCCGCAGAGCAGCAGTAGGGGTGTTATCTCCTTGGAGAGCCCCGGAGCTGGGTAAGATCCGCCGGCGTGCATGTCTTTGCCTCATCCCGCTTCCAGGCACCGGCGACGTCTTACTGGTTCCCACAAAGATAAGCCACCCGTTGGCATATGTCGCACCAACCACCCGACACCGATGATTTTTTCAATTTGCTTGCCGTTACTAGTCTTATCTTGATTCGGCGGCATTGTGGGATGAAGCGGCCCAGACCGACCTCACACGTACACTTACGTGAGACAGGTTCCACCGACTGACATGCACTTGATGCATAAGGTGGCTGGCGGGTGGCTGTCTCTCCCACTTTAGTCGGACCGGATTCGATGAAAAGGGTCCTTATGAAGGGTAAATAGCAATTGGCATATCACCGTTGTGGTTTTGCGTAGGTAAGAAACGTTCTTGCTGGAAACCCATAGCAGCCACATAAAACATGCAACAACAATTAGAGGACGTCTAACTTGTTTTTGTAGGGTATGCTATGTGATGTGATATGGCCAAAAGGATGTGATGAATGATATATGTGATGTATGAGATTGACCATGTTCTTGTAATAGGAATCACGACTTGCATGTCGATGAGTATGACAACCGGCAGGAGCCATAGGAGTTGTCTTAATTTATTTATGACATGCGTGTCAATGAAAACGCCATGTAATTACTTTACTTTATTGCTAACCGTTAGCCGTAGTAGTAGAAGTAATAGTTGGCGAGGCAACTTCATGAAGACACGATGATGGAGATCATGGTGTCATGCCGGTAATGATGGTGTTCATGCCGCGCCTCGAAGATGGAGATCAAAGGCGCAAGATGATATTGGCCATATCATGTCACTTTATGATTTGCATGTGATGTTTGTCATGTTTACATCCTATTTGCTTAGAACGACGGTAGCATAAATAAGATGATCCCTCGCAATAATTTCAAGAAAGTGTTCCCCCTAACTGTGCACCGTTGCTAAGGTCCGTTGTTCCGAAGCACCACGTGATGATCGGGTGTGATAGGTTCTAACGTTCGCATACAACGGGTGTAAGCCAGATTTACACACACAATACACTTAGGTTAACTTGACGAGCCTAGCATGTACTGTCGGAGTAATGGGCCACAGGTAGGCTAACCCAGGCCCAGAACCTTTCAAGACATCGGGGCAGGCTGCGCCCCTTGAGACCCCAGGACGAAGAGCCGCCTTCTGAGAGTCGGCGGCGAGGCGGCCGACTGCCCACTCACGGCCGAGTCCCAGGGACGACTTCAGGATGAGCCGACTCCTGACTGGCGACTTCGAGAGAAGCCGACCATGGGGAGTCAGCCCGCGACGCCAAGAACCCCCATGCCCTCATAAAGAGGGACGGGACGGGGAGTGGCCACAGTAAGGTCCACTCCCACCCTTTTCCAAGGGCAGACGTGGCCACAGTACGCCGTACCCGTGGAGATCTCCGCCCGGCGCACCACTGTTGCCATGCCGGCCCTGACGTCAGCCCCGGTGGGCGGAGTCCTGGGCCCACGACGGCCTGCCGGTACGGCCCAGGGACGATGGGTCCCACCAGTCGACGGGCGTACGGAGGACGGCGAGAGCGCCACCAATCGGCCCAGTTCGGAGTCGGCCCCCAGGAGTCGGCCGGCCCCTCCCACGGGCCCCACGTGCCATTAACCAGACACAACAGGGAGTGGCAACAGTGATCGCCTGCCAGACGTCGGAGCTGTTACCACGGCCCCATGACCGAGCTCGCGTCATTAGAAGCACGAACATAGTAATCTGCCACCGGCAAGACCCGCCCGCGGCGGACGCGGCCTGTCGGCTCCACACCAAGCCAGTCGGCGGGGCCTGCCAGTCGGCGGGGCCTGCCAGTCGGCGGGCCCCAGGAGTCGGCGGATAAGACGGTGGCCAGAGAGACTGACGGCTGGGCCCGCGTCCAGTCAGATTACCATTGTACCCCTAGGGGGTAGGCCTATATAAACCCCCCTGGGCACCCATGCAAAGGGTTGGAATCCATTAGCACTAGACCAAATCATAGAGGAAGGAGAGAGCTAGCCTAGCCTTCTCCTACCTCCAGGAAACAGCTCAAGGAGCATCCGTGTACACACTTTTGCCATAGTAATCATGCGGAGACCCCGCAGAGCAGCAGTAGGGGTGTTATCTCCACGGAGAGCTCCGAGGCTGGGTAAGATTCGTCGGCGTGCATGGCTTCGCCTTATCCCGTTTCCAGGCACCGGCGACGTTCTACTCGCCCCCACCATGATAAGCCATCCTTTGGCATATGTCGCACCCAACCCCCAACATTTGGCGCCCACCGTGGGGCCTGGTGCACCGTCGTCCGGAGACCTGCTCTGGACGAGAACCCTTTTCCTCCCTGGCGAGCGCAGCTAGCCCAGCACGCCAGACGGAGTTTGCGCCGACGCGCTGCACGACGCTGAGATCGCCTGCGCAGCCAGCTGCCTCGCCGATCTTGTCGGCAAGGTTCGCCTCTCCGACGAGCCTGCATCCGACGCAGGCACGGGCGGCCCCGAGAGCCTCCTCGCGGGCCTCCTTGACCAACTCCACGTCGCCGGCGAGCCTGCCGTGGACTTGGAGTCTGTAGGCTCCACCGACCCGATGTTGGTCGACTCCGACACCGCGTCGCTCGACGCGTTCCCCACCAACGTGGTGGTCTATGATGAGTCGCTCCCTCGTGCGGAGAGCGACGGAAGCACCGTCACAGAGGTGCTCATCATCGGTCATGACGAGCCTCCCGGCGGAGGAGCGCATGACCCACCATACGCGGCATTGCAAGACTTGACCGTGCCCATTCTGGAAGACGCTGACCCAGAGATGCTGGAGGCGCGCCGCCTCCAGCTCGTCAAAGGCGCAAAGAAGCTGGCTAGCATGAGACACTTGTCAGAAGCCTACCAGCGTGAGATGGATCGCGCTGTGGGTGGCTCGCCAGCCCCAGCTGGGCCCAGCCGCTTAGGCACGGTCCAGCAGCGCGGCGTGGCCATCGCCAACCTATTCGGGGTAAATCGCCCTGTATACACCACGCCAGCGGAGAACATTCGAGCCGCCCAAGCGGCGGTGGACGAGCTGGACAACTTCGAGGGCGAAGAGCGCCGCCTGATGACGGAGCGAGTCCAGCGGCTCCTTGACGCGGCCGCCGCGCAGAACGAGGCCGGCTACCGCACAGAGGCGCCGAAATGACAAAATGACGACCCACCTCCACGCCGAGACCAAGGCGCGACGTCTCGGACGCCGACTGGTGGCGCCCGAGGAAGGAAAGACAAGGATCCGGCTGTCAGCCGCAGTCGGACTCGCATTACCATAGAGCGCGACCAAGACGGCCGCCCAAGAGCAGTGGAATGACGGGACGACTATCCGCCTCCTCCTCCTCACAAGGAAAGGCGAGTCTCCCAGCCGCCTGTTGACCATCCGACTCCCGGCGACCGCCTTGGTCGCCGAGAGGGAGTCGGAGAAAACGACGCCCGCCACTGGATCGACTGACTTCACCGATCCCTGGCGCTGGAAGAAGAAGACAAGTTAGGTCCGCCTTGTTTCGGGCCCCGCATTCGAGACGAGCCATTTCCCAAAGGGTTCACGCTCCCAAGAGACACGCCCAAGTACACTGGCTCCGTGAAGCCGGAGGACTGGCTGGTTGACTACTCCACAACCGTCAACATAGCGAACGGCAACAAGCGCATTGCCATAAAATACGTTCTGCTCATGCTCCAGGGCACGGCCCGGACATGGCTGAACAGCTTGAAGCCCCTTAGCATCAACAGCTGGGTCGACTTCACCGATGCATTCGTCCGCAACTTCACAAGCACGTACAAGCGTCCTCCCAAACCTCGCCAGCTTTCCTTGTGCGTGCAAGGCCCCAACGAGTCGACTTGTGACTACCGCACGCGTTGGGCCGAGCTCCGGAACTCTTGCGAGGGCGTGCACGAGGTGCAGGCTATCGAGTACTTCACCGCCGGGTGCAGAGAAGGCACCCTCCTCAAGCACAAGCTCCTCTGCGACGAGCCAGAAACCCTCGACGAGCTGCTGATCATAGCAGACAAGTATGCCACGGCCGACTCCTCCATGAAGGCGGAGATTCAAGTTAGTGCGACTGGCAAAGTGGCCCCTCAGGCTCCTAGAACTCCGGCCGGAGATGCCAGTCAGCGACAGTAGCCAAGCGACCACAAGCGCAAGGCCCCGCAGCCGGCAGGTGGCAACAGTCGAAGACCAGCAGCCGGATGGGTAGCCTCCACTCAAGCGACAGAAAGGCGGCAAGCCCAACTGGTTGCCGGCTTTCTCATATGAGCAGACTCTGGATGGTCCTTGCAAGTTCTACAGCGGCAGGAAGCCGTCGAATCACATCACCCGGAAGTGCCACTGGCTCACCAGGATCGCCAAAGGAGACGGCCTCCTGCCTCCCCCGCCTGCTGGGCAGCCGCCTCCGCCTCCGCCCCAGCAGCCGGCTGTCAGGCCAGTCGGCACAGTACAAGACGAGTACCCCGAAGAGCATGGAGCCTACGTGGTATTTACCAGCATGGCTGATGATCGACGCAGCAGGTGGCAGCAACAGCAAGAGGTGAACGCAGTAGCATCCGAGACACCAGAATTCATGCACTGGTCCGAGAAGCCTATCAGCTGGAGCAGAGCTGATCACCCAGAGGTGATGCCGAGTCTGGGCTCTTATGCCTTGGTCTTGGATGCCACCTTTGCCACGGATAGACGAGCTGCTCGTTTCTCGCGAGTTCTGATAGACGGGGGCAGCAGCATCAACATCCTGTACAAGGACACCATGGAGAAGTTGGGAATCAAGCAAAGACAGCTTCAGAACAGCCGGACTGTGTTCCACAGCATTGTTCCTAGCCTTTCCTGCTCACCAATCGGCAAGATCCTGATTGACATCCTCATTGGAGACAAAGATCACTTCTGCCGAGAGTCAGTTTGGTTTGAGGTGGTGGATCTCGAGAGCCCATACCATGCATTACTTGGCCGACCCGCCCTGGCCAAGTTCATGGCGGTCCCCCACTATGCCTACCTCAAGATGAAAATGCCTAGTTCCAAGCAGATTCTGACCGTAGCCGGCGACTACCGAAAGTCGTCCGCTCGTGCGGCTGAAAGTAGTCGGTTGGCCGAGTCCCTGGTGATCGCGGCCGAGAAGCGGCTCCTTGACCGAGTTGTGGCGATGGACGGCAAGCGGCCAGAGATGCCGCCTAACCCCAAGGAGTCGGAGGCTGAGGGTTCGTCCAAGCCGGCCAAAGAGACGAAGAAGATACCCTTGGACCCGGAGCACCCAGAGAGGTACGTTGTCATAGGCGCAAACCTCGACAGCAAATAGGAAGGAGAGCTCGTCGATTTCCTCCGTGAGAACCGGGACATCTTCGCATGGTCCCCCAAAGACATGCCAGGTGTACCGACGGAATTCGCCGAGCACAAGTTACATGTCCGATCTGATGCAAAGCCAGTCAGGCAGCCCTTGTGCCGCCTATCAGAAGAAAAGAGAAGAGTTGTCAGAGAAGAGATAGCCTGACTCCTAGCCGCCGGCTTCATTATGGAAGTATTCTTTCCAGAGTGGCTAGCCAACCCGGTCCTGGTACTGAAGAAGAACAAGCAGTGGCGAATGTGTATTGACTACACAAGCCTCAACAAGGCTTGCCCCAAGGACCCGTTTGCTTTGCCGAGAATTGATCAGGTGATAGACTCCACAGCCGGATGCGAGCTGTTGAGCTTCCTAGATGCATATTCAGGATATCACCAGATCAAGCTGAACCCGGCTGACAGACTGAAGACCGCCTTCATCACACCGTTTGGAGCCTTCTGCTACCTGACCATGACATTTGGCTTAAGGAATGTCGGCGCCACCTTTCAGCGTTGCATGCAGAAATGCCTCCTCAAGCAACTCGACAGAAATGCCCACGTTTACGTGGACAATGTGGTGGTGAAGATGGAGAAGCATGGAACACTGCTGGAAGACCTCAAGGAGACCTTTGAGAACCTGCGCCGATTCCAGATCAAGCTCAACCCTGAGAAGTGCGTCTTCGGAGTACCAGCCGGCCAACTCCTTGGCTTCCTGGTCTCTGAACGCGGCATAGAGTGCAACCCTGTAAAGATCAAGGCCATTTAAAGGATGGAGGTACCCAGCCGACTGCTGGACGTGCAAAAATTCACTGGCTGCTTGGCGTCCATCAGCCGATTCATCAGTTGGCTGGGCGAGAAAGCTCTCCCCTTATACCAGCTCATGAAGAAGACCACTTTTTTCGAGTGGAACCACAAGGCGGACGAAGCTTTTCTCTAGTTGAAGAAGATGTTGACTACTCCACCCGTTCTGGCGGCTCCGATTCCTAAGGAGCCAATGCTCCTATACATCGCCGCCACCAGCCGGGTAGTCAGCACAGTCATTGTAGTGGAACGCAAGGAGGAAGGCAAGGCACTACCTGTCCAGAGACCGGTATATTACCTGGGTGAAGTGCTGTCGACCTCCAAGCAGAACTACCCCCACTACCAGAAGATGTGCTATAGCGTGCACTTTGCCGCCAAGAAATTGAAGCCTTACTTTCAAGAGCATCCAATCACTGTGGTCTGCACGGCCCCACTTGCCGAGATCATCGAAAGCCGAGATGCTTCTGGCCTAGTGGCCAAATGGGCCATAGATTTGGCTCCCTACACCATCTACTACCAGCCCCGTACCGCCATCAAGTCACAAGCACTGGCTGACTTCCTCGTCAACTGGCCGAGACCCAGTACCTACCACCAGCGCACGACTCCACCCATTGGCGGATGCATTTCGACGGTTCCAAGATGCGCACCGGCTTGGGAGCCGGCGTTGTCCTCACTTCTCCTAAGGGCGACAAGCTCAAATACGCACTGCAAATCCACTTTGCCACCTCCAACAACGTCGCCGAATACGAGGCGCTCATTCACGGGCTCCGGCTTGCCAAAGAACTTGGCATTCGCCGGATCCTGTGTTATGTCGACTCCGACTTAGTGGTCCAGCAGTCGTCTGGCGACTGGGATGCCAAAGATGCAAACATGGCGAGTTACCATTTCCTCGTGCAACAACTCAGTGGATATTTTGAGGGGTGCGAGTTCCTCCATGTGCCAAGAAACGACAACGACCAAGCAGATACCCTGGCACGAATCGGCTCCACCCGCCAAGCAATACCATCCGGCATCGCCCTTCAATGCCTCCTCAAGCCGTCTGTCAAGCCTTCACCAGAATCAGACTCCATCTTTGTGCCGGCTCCTCCCGAAGAAGTCGGATCCGACTCCAGAGCTCCGACAGACGGTACGAGAATTTTGGCAGATGGCTCCAAAGCCGTCATAGTCGAAGCCGGCCTAGGGACTGTAGAACCCGGCCCGGGGACTGCGGCGGCCAGCCCGAAGACTCCAGAATTCGGCCCGAGGGCTGCACCAGTCGGCCCGGGGACTTCATTAATCCAGCAAGCGGTTGCTGACTCCAGCCCGCCGCCTCCCAGCCCAGCCGCCCTCGTCCAAGTCGTAGTTCTGGCAGTCGGAGAAATAGCAGCACCCTCATGGGCCCAGCCCATCCTCAAATTCCTAATGAGCAAAGAGCTGCCGACTGATGAGACCTTAGCTCGGCAAGTACAACACCGAGCGGCAGCCTACACCATAGTCAACAGAGAGCTGGTTAGGCGCAGCGTCACTGGTGTCTACCAGCGCTGCGTAGAGCCAGAGCAAGGCGAGGCAATTCTCAAAGACATCCATCAAGGCGAGTGCGGCCACCATGCGGCTTCAAGAGCACTCGTCGCCAAAGCCTTCCGACACGGTTTCTTCTAGCCAACGGCCTTAGAAGAGGCCAAGGAATTGGTCCAAAAATGCAAAGGGTGCCAGAAGTTCCGCTCCAAGCCGCATCAGCCGGCTTCTGCACTCAAGACCATCCCCATTGCCTGGCCCTTCGCAGTTTGGGGCCTAGACATGGTGGGACCATTCAAGATGGCACGAGGTGGCCTAACTCACTTACTTGTCGCGGTGGACAAGTTCACCAAGTGGATAGAAGCGAAGCCAATCAAGAAGCTGAATGGTCCGACTGTCGGACTTTCATCTCCGACATCACAATTCGTTACGGCGTACCACACAACATCATCACCGACAATGGCACGAATTTTGCCAAAGGTGCCTTGTCCCATTTCTGCGCGACACAGGGCATCCGACTGGACCTAGCATCCGTCCCCCATCCACAGTCAAATGGCCAGGTGGAGCGAGCAATCGGCCTCATCCTGTCCGGCATCAAGCCCCGACTGGTCGAGCCTCTGGAGCGCTCGGCTGGCTGCTGGCTCGATGAGTTGCCAGCCGTCCTCTGGAGTCTGCGCATGACTCCAAACAAGTCAACTGGCTTCACGCCTTTCTTCCTCGTCTACGGTGCTGAAGCCATCATCCCAACGGACATAGAGTTCGACTCCCCGTGAGTCACCATGTACACCGAGGAAGAAGCAGAAGAAGCACATCAAGACGGCGTCGATCTGCTGGAAGAGGGTCGGCTGTTGGCACTCAGCCGGTCCAGCATCTACCAACAGAGCCTGCGCAGATACTACAACAGGAAGGTCAGGCCGAGATCTTTCCAAGAGGGCGACCTTGTGCTCCGACTGATCCAGCGAACAGCCGGCCAGCACAAGCTGTCGGCGCCTTGGGAAGGCCCCTTCATCATCAGCAAAGTGCTGGGCAACGACTCCTACTACCTGATCGACGCTCAGAAGCCACGAGCACGCAAGAGGGACGACTACGGCAAAGAGACAGAGCGGCCATGGAATGCAAACCTCCTCCGAAAATTTTACAGTTAAACGCAGTATGTACCACGCTACCTTTTGTATTAAAAGTACCAAGACTTCGCCCCCCCCCCCCCCCGAGAAGAGCTCGGGGACTGCCCTCTTTTATCTATATGATAAGGATTATGCCTACGAGTATGTTACTTTTGGTCATGCCACTTGGCACCGGGTTCGACTAGCCGGCCCAGGGACTTGCCGCCTTGCGCTATGAAATGCTTCCTGCAGCCGGACAAGTAGTGTGTGGCGCCTAAGCCGTCTCCTGTCAGAAGCCGCAGCTTGCAGAGCGACTGTCTGGTGGGCAGGAGTAAGGAAGAATGGGCGTCCACATGAAAAGTGGCTAAGGACTCAAAGCATAAACATAGCTTAAAGCCGGCTTCCAGCCTTTTTTCGCAAACCAACTCTTGAGAAGTCGGCTTGCCGCCTTCTATCCGACTTGCTAAAACAACTCTAAAAACGGCTAAGTACTTGCCTTCCCAAAGTGACCAAGAATTTGATCCAGCAGCAGTCCGCAGAGCGGCTGTCCGACTGACAAAGACGGCAACTAAGGGAAGGCGGCAAAGGAAAAAGCCAAAGAAGCAATAAGCAAGAAAAGATAGAAGTCGGATGAATATTTACATAACAAAGGCACTTGGCCGAATCTTCGAGCAGAATTTCAAAATACACCCCGCGGGTGGTATTGTGCGAATTAACGAGTTCTTCAAAGACTATTAAAGCAGATAAAACAAAGTTAAGGTGGCAGCCTAGGAGGCAGCAGACGGGTTCGGAGGATTGGAGGTGATGGCGGTGTCAGATGTTGGGGCGGCCGGCTGGGCGGTCTCGGCTTGATCATCTCCGGCGGCAGTCGGCTCGGGCGGGAACGACTCGTTGCTGGAGGCGCGGTCGAGCTGAGGCTGGCCGTTCGCTCCGTCTTCCGGTGCCTCCGTCTCGCTTCCATCCTCCGACTCATCTTCCTCCTCGACGCTGGAGCCGATCACCTCCGCCAAGTCCTCGCCGTAGTCTAGGTTCATCCCGAACCACTCCGGACGTACCTCCCCGCCGTCTTCAGCCCGCTCGGGTACAAAGATGCTGGTATCGGTGTACTCGGCAATCGCTGTCGCGCACTTGACAAGGGCGTCTTTCGCGGCTGCCAGCTCCGGCTGGGCCTCTGACCGGAGTGTGACCAGCCGGTCTAGGTCCAGCCCCGGATACCACGCCTTGACAAATTCCAAGGCTCGGCGTGCTCTAGCCCGGGCCGAGGAACCCTTCCAGGCTTCAAGACGGCCAGCCGCGCCTCCAGCCAGTCGGCAGTCCGACTGGGGGTGCGCGGAGCCTGCACGTCTGGCCACAGGGCGGCGATCGCTTGGGCGCCGACACGTTGGAGTCGGCGTAGCATTCGGTGGGTTGGCCGCAGACGAGCCCCGATGCTCAGAATATGCTTGTCAAGGGCCCGGGGGGCGTCGGCGGCGATCTCCGCACCATCTGCCCTCCGCGCCTCGCGGTCAGCCTCGATAGCTTGAATGGCGGCCTGCGAGTGGCCGGGGAAGAAGTCTGCCAAGACGGAAAGAATGGAGAACAAGTCAAAAAACCAGGAGTCGGCTCGACCTATAGTCGGCGGCTCGAAGAAGAAAAGCAAAGAAGCTCACCGTCGACGAGGTCCTCGATCTCGTGGAAGCCGGAGGACAGCATTGCCTCCTTGTCAGTCCAGGAGGAGTGCTCGCTCGCGAACTCGGCCAGGAGGGCGGCCTCCTCCTCTTCCGCCTCCTTCTGCGTCTTCTTAAGCAGCTCCTTCTGCTCTGCCAATTGTGCGGCAAGCAGATCACGCTCTGCGGCGAGCTTGCTGCACTCCTCCCCCTTGGCGCGCAACGCGGTGTTGGCTTCTCTCAGCTGCTGTTGAAGAGTGGTGTTGGCCTCTGAAGAGAAAGAAGAAGGAAGGCGTTAAGTCATCAAGAAAGAAGGTCGCCAAGGAGATCCGGCCTGACTGCTCAGCAGTCGGCAAGAATCTCGGGGACTACAGCCCGCGGGTGCACCAGCGCGCCCCCGCAAAGAAGAAAAAGGACTCACTCTGGCTCTCCGACAAGTCGGCGGTCCGCTTGCCCAGCTCTTCAACGTTGCAGTTGAAGGTGGTGACACGGAGGTTGTGATAGTCTTGTGACAAGTATATCAGACAAAAGTCAGTACCTGGAACTCGCCAATTGGAGTTCCGGGCCGCCTGCTCAGCAGCCGGCCCGAAACTCGGGGACTACACCCAGTGGGTGCACTGGTGCACCCCCACAGAGAGGAACAAGGAAACAAAGACAAAGGAGAAAGCATACCCGGATGGCTGCCCGCGACGCCAGGTACGCCTTGGTGCAGTTTTGGATAGCGTCGCCCTCAGCTCGCAGCTTTGTCTGGACATCCAGAAGCGCCTGGTTCAGCGGGCCCGTGCCGCCTCCTTGCACCCACCCAATGGGCGCGGCGCTCGTCGCTTCGGCGCCTGGGATCGTCGAGCTGGCGGTGCCGGTCTCCAAAGGGCGTGGCGCCGAAGTCGCCTTCTCAAGACGGCGGCGCATTGGCGAGCCGACTTGAAGGAGTAGCTTCGCCACGGCCTCGTCTTCAGTCGGCGGCAAGGGCGGGTCCGCCGGCTGCTTGCCT
This sequence comes from Triticum urartu, assembly GCF_003073215.2. Classification (NCBI taxonomy): domain Eukaryota; kingdom Viridiplantae; phylum Streptophyta; class Magnoliopsida; order Poales; family Poaceae; genus Triticum; species Triticum urartu. The sequence goes on from NC_053026.1 coordinate 557,748,960, forward strand.
TGCACGCTCCTAGACAGCGGCGGGGGCGGTGGTGGCGGCACGACCGCGTCCGGCATGGAGGTGTCGCCGCTTCCCCTCTCCATGATCGGGAACTCGCCGCCGGCTTCCCCTGACTGCCCCGTGAACTCCGGGGGCGGCGGCGCAGAGTTCAGAGGGGTGACGAACACTGCCGATCGCTGGTGCGCGACCTCCTTAGCATGTCGCCTTGCCGCGACGGCGGCCTCGGCCTCCTCCAACTTTTTCAGGGCGGAGGTCTCCGCCTTATCGGCCTCCGCTTTCTCCAGGCGGGCGGCCTCTTCCTCCTCGCGCTTCTCCTGCGCGTTCTGCTCCATCGCCTCCCGGAGGTCGGCGGCGGGGTCAATCCGCCGAGTGGAGACAGAAGTCCCCGCCGACCCCATAACGGAGGCGGTGGCAACCCTCTCAAGAGTGAGGGGAGCCCTGAAGTGAGGGAAGCATATGAAAGACTTAGACAAGATCAACAAAGAGAAAATAAAGATGAGGGATGGAGGCGCTTACGCAGAGACCAGCGGCGGCTTCTTCACTTCCTTGCGGAAGCGGTTGGCCTTCACGGCCGCCTCTTCCCGCTTGGTCGCGGCGGCCGCTCCCTTAAATTTCTTCGACCGGCCACCAAGTGTACTCGGCCCGGCCCGGCGCTTCTTCGCGACGCCTTGAGTGTCCAAGGCGGCAGAGGAACTCGTGCTTGGCTGGCCAACCTTTGGTTGATGACGCAGGGCGACTTCTCCCTCGGCATCGTTATCAGGCTAGTCGGCGAAAGTGGCCGTAGGCCTAGAGCCGCCTGCTTCTCCTCCTCCTCCCTCGGCGTCGGCCTCCATGGTCGCCGCCCCCAAGTCAGGATCGTCGACGTCGCTCTCCGCCCGATCGAGGACAAACTGACGAGCCGACCCCGTGGTGCCGGCCGAAGGAGGGATGAGAGGGTTCTGATTCAAAACAAAAAACGGTCAGACTGGACAAGTCGGGCTCGACAACAAAAGAAATAGAAGAAGAAGGAAGACGACTTACAATAGGCGGGGGGTTGGCGCGTGAGTACGGCTCCTTGCCGAACCGCCAATCCACCGAGAGACCGCAGTTCGCGATGTAGTTCACCGTGTCCGCCACCTCCGCGTGAGGCAAGTCCTTGGAGCACATCCGACTCGGGTCCCGATGACCGCTCATCTGGCAGATCAGGTGAGGTCGTCCTTGGAGTGGGAGGACTCGGCGCGCCACGAAGGCGGCTAGCAAGTCGGCCCCGGTCAAGCCCTCCGACTGCGTCAGCACTCGGAGTCGCGCAACGGCGGCGGCACCAGCAGGAGACAACGTCCTGGCTCGGTGTGACCAGCTGGGGAGCCTTCCAGCCGGTGCGCCAGCTTCGTAAGCTGGCAGGTTGACCCAGTCGCCTTCTGGGGCGACGTTCTTCACATAAAAATAGGACCGCTGCCACATCTTCACCGACTTAATCAGTGCGATAGTGGGAAACGGATTGTCGACCACTGATCTCCGCATCGCGATAAACGCACCGCACTGGGCCGGCACGTCGGCGACGTGTGTGCCGAGCTTGGACTGGAAGAACTCACCCCAGAGCTCGATGGTGGGGAGAACGCCGAGGAAACCTTCGCACAAGGTGGCAAAGGCAGCCAGCAGCACCACCGTGTTCGGAGTAAGGTGGTGCGGCTGGAGCCCGTGGAACTCCAAGAAGGAGCGGAAGAAGCCGCTCACCGGTAGCCCCAGGCCGCGCATAAGGTGCGAGTGGAATATGACCCGCTCGCCCTCCTCCGGCACCGGCGATATTTCCCCCTCCGGCGCGAGGCGGACCCGCACTAAGCCCCTGCCGGGCAGCCGTCGTGTCTTGCAGAGGATCTCGACGTCGTCGTCATCGACCTCGGAGCTGTCCCACACTCCGGAGCGCACAGCAGGAGGCGCGACGGAGGAGGAAGAGCTCATCGCTGCGGGCGCGGCATGGTTCAGAGCAGCAGCGGCGAGAGGAAGAAGAAGCAAGACGGAGCGAAAGGGAGTAGGGAAGATGGGCGCGCGTGCGTCGCCGCCCCCCTCCCCCCGCCTACTTATAGGCTCGTAGGCTGAGAAGCTGATGGGGCAGTCGTGGGATTAACTGTGCCCAGGAACCCACGACCCCCACGATTTACCACGCGAAGTTACTGCGTGCAGTAACTGCGCGAGAACCCCAACCGTCCGCACGTCCACAACGGATCCGTTCACACACCGAGGCGCGGTAGTGGCGGGCCCCACCTATAGGCCTGTCCCATCACGCGCGTGGGTGGGCAGACTGGCTTAGCCACGTGGCGCCTCGCGATGGGTCCACAACGGGCGACAACTTGGAGGCTTATCAGGCACGTCGCCTGGACTCCGCCGCAGCGTTCAAACTTTTTCAGGGGCAAGTCGGCCTTAAGCAGGTCCGGCTCCAACTAGTCGGCTTGACAGAAGACGGCCAGCGAGGCCTAGATCCAACCGCCGGAAAGAAGAAACTGTTGAGGCTCCTCGACATATCACCCTCAGTGCCTCACCAGCTTCGGGGACTACTGTCGGAGTAATGGGCCACGGGTAGGATAACCCAGGCCCAGAACCTTTCAAGACATCGGGGCAGGCTGCGCCCCTCGAGACCCCAGGACGAAGAGCCGCCTTCTGAGAGTCGGCGGCGAGGCGGCCGACTGCCCACTCGCGGCCGAGTCCCAGGGACGACTTCAGGATGAGCTGACTCCTGACTGGCGACTTCCAGAGAAGCCGGCCATGGGGAGTCGGCCCGCGACGCCAATAACCCCCATGCCCTCATAAAGAGGGACGGGACGGGGAGTGGCCACAGTAAGGTCCACTCCCACCCTTTTCCAAGGGCAGGCGTGGCCACAGTACGCCGTACCCGCGGAGATCTCCGCCTGGCGCAACACTGTTGCCATGCCGGCCCTGACGTCAGCCCCGGTGGGCGGAGTCCTGTGCCCACGACGGCCTGCCGATACGGCCCAGGGACGACGGGTCCCACCAGTCGACAAGCGTACGGAGGACGGCGAGAGCGCCACCAGTCGGCCCAGTTGGGAGTCGGCCCCCAGGAGTCGGCCGGCCCCTCCCACGGGCCCCACGCGCCATTAACCAGACACGACAGGGAGTGGCAAAAGTGATCGCCCGCCAGACGTCGGAGCTGTTGCCACGGCCCCATGACCGAGCTCGCGTCATTAGAAGCACGGCCACAGTAATCCGCCACAGGCAAGACCCGCCCGCGGCGGACGCGGCCTGTCGGCTCCATACCAAGCCAGTCGGCGGGGCCCGCCACTTGGCGGGCCCCAGGAGTCGGCCGATAAGACGGCGGCCAGAGAGACTGACGGCTGGGCCCGCGTCCAGCCGGATTACCATTGTACCCCTGGGGGGTAGGCATATATAAACCCCCCTGGGCACCCATGCAAAGGGTTGGAATCCATTAGCACTAGACCAAATCATAGAGGAAGGACAGAGATAGCCTAGCCTTCTCCTACCTCCAGGAAACAGCTCAAGGAGCATCCGTGTACACACTTTTGCCATAGTAATCATGCGGAGACCCCGCAGAGCAGCAGTGGGGGTGTTATCTCCACGAAGAGCTCCGAAGCTGGGTAAGATTCGCCGGCGTGCATGCCTTCGCCTTATCCCGTTTCCAAGCACCGGCGACGTTCTACTCGCCCCCACCATGATAAGCCATCCTTTGGCATATGTCGCACCCAACCCCCGACATGTACAGACATGGCCTCGGAACACGGAAGACCGAAAGGTCGAACATGAGTCATATAGTGGATACGATCAACATGAAGATGTTCACCGATGATGACTAGTCCATCTCACGTGATGATCGGACACAACCTAGTTGACTCGAATCATGTATCACTTAGATGACTAGAGGGATGTCTATCTAAGTGGGAGTTCATTGAATAATTTGATTAGATGAACTTAATTATCATGAACATAGTCAAAAGGTCTTTGCAAATTATGTCGTAGCTCACGCTTTGGTTTTACTGTTTTAGATATGTTCATAGAGAAAATTTAGTTCAGATTTGACAGTAGCAATTATGCGGACTGGGTCCGTGAACTGAGGATTTTCCTCATTGCTGCACAGAAGGGTTATGTCCTTAATGCACCGCTCGGTGTGTTTAACCTCGAGCATTGTCTGTAGATGTTGGGAAACATCCGACATACACGTTTTGATGACTACGTGATAGTTCAGTACGTAATACTAACGGTTTAGAATTGTGGCACTAAAGACGTTTTTGAAACGTCGCGGGACATATGAGATGTTCCAAAGACTGAAATTGGAATTTCAGACTAGTGCCCACGTCAAGAGGTATGAGACCTCTGACAAGTTTCTTAAGCCTGCAAACTAAGGGAAAAAACTCAATCGTTGAGCATGTGCTCAGATTGTCTGAGTACTGGAATCGCTTGAATCGAGTGGGAGTTAATCTTCCAGATGAGATAGTGATGGTTCTCCATAGTCACTGCCACCAAGCTATTGGAGCTTCGTGATGAACTATAACATATCAGGGATAGACATGATGATCCTTGAGCAACTCGCGATATTTGACACCGCGAAAGTAGAAATCAAGTAGGAGCATCAATTGTTGATGGTTAAACCACTAGTTTCAAGAAGGGCAAGGGAAAGAAGGATACTTCATGAGACGGCAAATCAGTTGCTGCTCTTGTGAGGAAACCCAAGGTTGAACCAAACCCGAGACTAAGTGCTTCTATAATGAGGGGAACGGTCACTAAAGTAGAACTACCCTAGATACTTGGTAGATGAGAAGGCTGGCAAAGGCGACAGAAGTATTTTGAATATACGTTATATTATTGTGTACTTTACTAGTACTCCTAGTAGCACCAAGGTAATAAATACCGGTTCGGTTGCTAAGTGTTAGTAACTCAAAATAAAAGGCTACGGAGACTAGCTAAAGGTGAGATGATGATATGTTGGAAGTGTTTCCAAGGTTGATGTGATAAAACATCGCACGCTCCCTCTACCATCGAGATTGGTGTTAAACCTAAATAATTGTTATTTGGTGTTTTCATTGAGCATAGACATGATTGGATTATGTTTATCGCAATACGGTTATTCATTTAAGGAGAATAATGGTTACTCTGTTTATTTGAATAATACCTTCAATGGTCTTGCACCGAAAAATGAATGGTTTATTGAATCTCGATCATAGTGATACACATGTTCATGCCAATAGATAGTAATGATAGTACCACATACTTGTGGCACTGCCATTTGAGTCATGTTGGTATAAAACGCATGAAGAAGCTCCATGTTGTTGGATCTTTGGACTCACTCGTTTTGAAAAGATTGAGACATGCGAACCATGTTTATTGGTAGATATGCATGAAGAAACTCCATACAGATGGATCTTTGGACTCACTTGTTTTTGAATCACTTGAGACATGCAAATCATACCACATGGGCAAGATGACTGAAAGACCTCATTTTCAGTAAGATGGAACAAGAAAGCAGCTTGTTGGAAGTAATACATTTTGATGTGTGTAGTCTAATGAGTGCTGAGGCACGCAATGGATATCATTATGTTCTTACTTCACAGATGATTTGAATAGATGTTGAGTATATTTACTTGATGAAACAGAAGTCTGAATTATTGAAGGGTTTAAGTAATTTCAGAGTGAAGTTGAAGATCGTCATGACAAGAGGATAAAAGTCTATGATATGATCATAGAGATGAATATCTGAGTTACGAGTTTGGTACACAATTAAGACATTGTGGAAATTGTTTCACAACTAATACCGCCTGGAACACCATAGTGTAATGGTGTGTCCGAACATCATAACTGCACCCTATTGGATATGGTGCATACCATGATGTCTCTTATCGAATTACCACTATTGTTTATGGGTTAGGCATTAGAGACAACCACATTCACTTTAAATAGGGCACCACACAATTCCGTTGAGACGACACCGTATGAACTATGGTTTAGGAAACATAAGCTGTCGTTTCTTAAAAGTTTGGGGCTGCGACGCTTATGTGAAAAAGTTTCAGGCTGATAAGCTCGAACCCAAAGCGGATAAATGCATCTTCATAGAATACCCAAAACAGTTGGGTATACCTCCTATTTCAGATCTGGAAGCAAAAGTGATTGTTTCTAGAAACAGGTCCTTTCTCAAGGAAAAGTTTCTCTCGAAAGAACTGAGTGGGAGGATGATGGAGACTTGATGAGGTTATTGAACCGTCACTTCAACTTGTATGTAGCAGGGCACATGAAGTTCTTCCTGTGGCACCTACACCAATTGAAGTGGAAGCTTATGATAGTGATCATGAAACTTCGGATCAAGTCACTACCAAACCTCATAGGTCGACAAGGATGCGTACTACTTCAGAGTGGTACCTAATCCTGTCTTGGAAGTCATGTTGCTAGACAACAATGAACCTACGAGCTATGGAGAAGCGATGGTGGGCCCGGATTCCGATGAATGGCTCGAGGCCATAAAATCCGAGAGAGGATCCATGTATAAAAACAAAGTATAGACTTTGGAAGAACTACTTGATGGTCGTAAGGCTGTTGGGTGCAGATGGATTTTAAAAGGAAGACGGACAATGATGGTAAGTGTCACCATTAAGAAAGCTTGACTTGTCGTTAAGATGTTTCCCGACAAGTTCAAGGAGTTGACTACGATGAGACTTTCTCACTCGTAGCGATGCTAAGGGTCTGTTGGAATTATGTTAGCAGTTACTGCATTATTTATGAAATCTTGCAGATAGGATGTCAAAACATTGTTTCCTCGACGTTTTTCTTGAGGAAAGGTTGTATGTGATACAACCAGAAGGTTTTGTCAATCCTAAAAGATGCTGGCAAGTATGCAAAGCTCCAGCAATCCTTCTAAGGACTGGAGTAAGCATCTCGGAGTTGGAATGTACGCTTTGATGAGATGATCAAAGATTTTGGGTTTATACAAATTTTATGAGAAACTTGTATTTCCAAAGAATTGAGTGGGAGCACTATAGAATTTTTGATGAGTATATGTTGTTAACATATTGTTGATCAGAAATGATGTAGAATTTCTGGAAAGCATGCAGGTTTATTTGAAAAGTTTTTTTCAATGGAAAATCTGGATTAAGCTACTTGAACATTGAGCATAAAGATCTATAAGGATAGATCAAAAACGCTTAATAGTACTTTCGAATGAATACATACCGTGACAAGATTTTGAAGGAGTTCAAAATAGATCAGCGAAGAAGGAGTTCTTAGCTGTGTTACAAGGTGTGAATATTGAGTAAGACTCAAGACCTGACCACGGTAAAATTAACAGTTCAATGATGATAATACATGGAAGTAATGGCGGCTTAGTTAAGGGCTAATGCCATATAAGGAAAAGTAAGCCGACACAGTAAGCCGCCATGACTACAGATATTTGAGAAAAGCAAATTCAGCTAAGTGTTGAGACAACCAAGTTTCCTAACTGCTTGTTATTATTCCAGATCAAATGGCTATTCAAAATGGGAAAAATTATAGACCTAAAAAGTTTAGCGCAGATGAGTCTGTAAGTTCTAATGAGATCTTTGAACCAGAGAAAGGGATCTGTGGGCATCAAGAGTAGGCACAAAAACACTACCGCACAAGCATATATATCTTTTTGGACCAAGAAGAGGCCTGTGGTGGAAGAACTACGATGAACTATGAAGAACACGAAGAAATTTGGAAACCCTAATGCGGATCTGAGAAGTGAAAAGGAGAACACTTACAACCACGGATCTTCTGCGGAGGTCGCCTCCATTCTCTGGACCGATTCGGGTTGATGCAGTGGCCTAGGTCGACGGAGACGGAGGAGAAGCGCGACAACGGTGAGGCTCGAGCGGCAGGAGGGTTGCGAGAGGAAGAAGACGGAGAGAGAGAGAAGGATGAGGAAGGCCGAGGCGTGCCTATTTATAAGGAAAAATGTGAACAGACGGGCGCGAAAATCGAGGGGGAGCCGAATAATGGTTATCCAACTACACAGACGCCTCGATTCTCGGAAGACATTAAAGATGAAGATCTGTTGGGAGATGACGTCATAAAAGTTTTTTGCGTTTTCAAGAGATGACATCATGGCGGGTTACAAAAACTTCTACGAGGATAAGAAGATGGATTTTGTCTAAATGTTGAAGATTGGCAAAAAATGAAGTTCAAAGTCAACCTGGGGCCTAATGTTGAGGATATAGCTATCAGTTATGACCCGCCCAGGAGAGGTCGGGTTGTTGGAAATATGCCCTAGAGGCAATAATAAAATGGTTATTGTTGTATTTCCTTGTTCATGATAATTGTCTATTCTTCATGCTATAATTGTATTAACCGGAAACCGTAATACATGTGTGGATACATAGACCATAACATGTCCCTAGTAAGCCTCTTGTTGACTAGCTCATTGATCAATAGATGGTCATGGTTTCCTGACCATGGACATTGGATGTCATTGATAACGAGATCACATCATTAGGAGAATGATGTGATGGACAAGACCCAATCCTAAGCCTAGCACAAGATCGTATAGTTCGTCTGCTAAAGCTTTTCTAATGTCAAGTATCATTTCCTTAGACCATGAGATTGTGCAACTCCCGGATACCGTAGGAATGCTTTGGGTGTACCAAACGCCACAATGTAACTGGGTGGCTATAAACTGCACTACGGGTATCTCCAAAAGTGTCTGTTGGGTTGGCACGAATCGAGACTGGGATTTGTCACTCCGTGTAAACGGAGAGGTATCTCTGGGCCCACTCGGTAGGACATCATCATAATGTGCACAATGTGACCAAGGAGTTGATCACAGGATGATGTGTTACGGAACGAGTAAAGAGACTTGCCGGTAACGAGATTGAACAAGGTATCGGGATACCGACGATCGAATCTCGGGCAAGTACTATACCGTTAGACAAAGGGAATTATATACAGGATTGACTGAATCCTTGACATCGTGGTTCATCCAATGAGATCATCATGGAACATGTGGGAGCCAACATGGGTATCCAGATCCCGCTGTTGGTTATTGAGCAGAGAGATGTCTCGGTCATGTCTGCATTATTCCCGAGCCCGTAGGGTCTACACACTTAAGGTTCGATGACGCTAGGTGTCGGTGTACTAGAGTAGGGGTACCCTAGTATCCCGAAATTGTGCACGGGCAGTCGCAGCATCCCGCGGCAAGGCTTGCCGGGTGACCGCCAAGGTCCTCCGTGGTTCCTTTGGAGCCATTCAAGAACAAAGTGTCCAAGCCAAGAAGACAAGACCCCGGCAAGAGGAGCTTGCCGAGAAGGCTAGCAAAAGCATCCAAAGACCCCTGCAAGAGGAGCTTGCCGGGAAGGCCGCCTAAGGCATTGCAAGGAACTTGCTGCGGCGCACCACGCGCCCCGGCAAGGCCCGGTGAGCGACAAGCTCCCGGGCGCGACAGGACAACGGCAGCGGCAAGGCGCTTGCCGCGACAGGCCACCTCCCTGGGCCCGCACTCCAGTATATCCACCAACGTGTCGCTCTGGGACCCTTCCGGGCATACGTGGCGGGAGGCTGTGCAGCCAGCGGCGTGCGGTGGCAAGCGGCGCTGACAAGATCGCCATCGTGGCGAACGGTGGCGTCCCTGGCGGTCCCTTTTCGCACTGTTTAGGCGACACAGACGGGCATTTAAGGCCCTTGTCCCCTGCCGTCAGGGTTAGGTATGATACACTGTAACAGGTAGCTGTGCCTACCACAGCACCTTTCCATTTTTGCCCTTTACCTCCGTTGCCACCTGTCGGGAACCCCTTGAGCATATAAAAGGAGGCCCGTGTGCAACGTAGAGGGGGGTTAGCGAGTTGGAACACTCACACTCGGTCTTGCTAGCTGCTGAAGTGTATTGTAACACTCCACGCTCCCGAGCAAGAAATCAACACAAACCACAAAGCAGGAGTAGGGTTTTACGCATCCGTGCGGCCAGAACCTGGGTAAATCTCTCGCGTGTATCGCCTCGATTTGCTCTTTGCACGATCTCCGCCCCCGCCGAACCGAAAGGGACCCGGTCCGCCGGTCCCATAGGTGCCCGTGGATCAGTACCCCGGCATCTTTGGCGCGCCAGGTAGGGGGCGCCGAAGTTGTGCGAACCAGATCCGGCGTTCTTGCGAGCTAGATCTTCATCAACATGCCGCCGAAGAAGAAGGTTTCGGAGGCGGCTGCTCCATCCGTGCCTTGCCCACCACCGCCGGGACAAACGGCTGGTGGGACGAGCGCCGACGGAAGAACGGGCGCAGACGAGGGAGCTCACGGTGCTGCCAGGACCAAGGGCGAGGCTGCGTTGCCCATCGGCGGCGTAGCCGGCTCCCACGACGACCGGGCGCACTCCAAGACCTCGGCGTCCATACATGCACCGCGCCTGTCTCAGGAGGCGCGGGACCGGCAGCGTCATGGTACTCATGGTACCATGCGTTTGCTAGACCAAGATCGGGCTGGTGGATCTCGGAGCGCTCAGGACCACCATGCACGCCAACATGCTGGCACGAGCGAGGCATGGTCGCCTGGACAGGATATTGCTCCTTCTAACGTGGTTAGAAGTCCGAGCATATCCCGCTCCTCACACCGTTCGCCACCACCGCCCGCCACTGCAGCCGAAGCTTTGGCGCGAGCTCAACTGCTCCTAGACTACCCTCCAACGGCGGACAAGATCGACGATTGGAGGGCAACCATCCAGAGTCTCATCGGCTTCGCCAACGGCGACACTCCGCGGCAACCAAGCACGTCGCAGCCGCGGCAAGCCAGCCAAGCACGAGCCGGAGACGACAAGACTGGTGGAGGTGCAACTACTGTGCACTCTCCGCCCCGAAGGCTGAGATCGCCGACTCGCCGGATCCACCTCGACAGCGACTCCACCGCATCGTTAGATCCGCGAGCTCGTCGCGATCAGCGCCAAGTTCTTCAAGAACGACAGCAAGAGGACGCTCGTACTCGCATCGAGCGGCGAAGAGAAGCGCGGCGTCAATCAGACCAGCGCGCTGGGCCCTCTGTCGACATGCATGCGCCAGGGGAACCAGGCGACTTGCCATACACGGTAGGTTGCCCTGCGTTCACTCGTGATCTGCGGCAAGTCCACTGGCCCAGCACGAAGAATTTCAAACCAGATGTACCAGAGAAGTACGACGGCAAGACGCATCCGTCGGAGTTCCTCAGCATCTACACCATCGCGGTGCAGGCTGCCGGGGGGCGGGACGACAAGATCCTTGCCAACTACTTCCCGCTGGTGCTCAAGCCCAACGTCAGGTCCTGGCTCATGCATTTGCCGGACAACTCCATATCCTCCTGGGCTGATCTATGCCATCAGTTTGTCGGCGCCTTTACAACGGCCACAAACCTCCCGGCAAAGAGAGTGACCTTCATCTGCTCGCCTAGGAGGGAGAACCCCTGCGCAAATACATTCAGAGGTCCAGCCGTGTACAGTATAACATCCCAGACGTCCACCCCGCCGCGGTCATCAGCGCATTTCATCAGAACGTGCGTAACCGCAGGATGAGGGAGGAGATGGCGATGCGCAGGATCAAAGACGTCAGTGAGCTGTATGCCCTGGCCGACAAGTGTGCACGCGCTGAGGAAGGGAGGAAACTCCCCGGAGAGAAGACCGGAGCAGAAGGATCTGACAGTGAGGATGCTGCCCCGACAAAGAAAAACCGGCGGCGGAACAGGAAGAAGAAAGTCAAAGAGGTGCTAGTTGTTGAGCAGTCAAGCAATGAAGGTGGCGCCAAGAAGGCCAAAGTTGGTAGCCCTGGCAAGGAGGTTGCCGCGTGCACCAACTGCCAGGCTGTGGCGGTCGCCGACAAGCAGGACGGCTCCGACAAGCAATACTGCAAGATTCACCGCACCAAGGGCCATGACCTCCAGAGCTGCAAGAAAGTCGAGCAGCTTGTCCAGTAGCAAAAAAGCTGAGTATGAGCGGCGCGACAAGGAGAGGGCCCAAGGGGGTGCTGGAGAATCCGGCAAGAAGCGCGCCGGACGGGGAGGACGCCGCGGCAAGGCCAAGCAGCGGCAAGGAGACAGGCCTCCCCGCGGCCGCGACAACGATGAAGATGACAACAATGACGAAGACATGGATGATGTTGAGACCAGTGAACAGGAGTTTCAGAAAGCCACAGAGGTCTTGTGCGTTGACGGCGGTGCTTCTCTGCACACTTCACACCGCCAACTCAAGCAGTGGGCGCGGGAAGTCAATGCAGCGGAACCACCTGTCGAATCACGCAAACTTCTGAAATGGTCCAGCACGCCTATCATCTTTGACATTGAGGACCACCCTGATCGCACAACTGCGGTCGGGTGCCTGCCGATGGTTGTTTCACCAACTATCCGCAACCTCAAGGTCACTAAGATGTTAGTTGACGGTGGGTCCGGCTTGAACCTGATCTCCTCCGCTGTACTCCAGAAACTCCAAATCCCTGACAGCGAGCTCGAAGAGACCGGCACATTCCAAGGAATCAACCCGGGAAGGAGCAAGCCGAAGGGGAAAGTCACGCTGCCCGTAACATTTGGCAGCGAGTTGAACTTCAGGACTGAGAGGGTCACGTTTGACGTCGCCGATATTCCATTGCCTTACAATGGGATACTTGGCCGTCCAGCACTCGCCAAGTTCATGGCAGCCTCTCACTACGCATATAACATGCTAAAGATGCCAGGGCCAATAAGCGTCATCTCTGTCCCTGGCGACAAGAAAGATGCTCTTATCTGTGCCGACAAGATCTACCGGGAAGCAGCAGCCGCATCAGAGCGCGAGTCACTTGCCACTGAAGCTCCTGGGGGGAAGAAGACCAAGTCCGGCAAGAGTTCTGGTGCCCACTCCGGCAAGCGCACCTCTTCGGAGTGCTGCGCTGTCGTCGAGGACGCACCATCGAGCTCCACCGGCAAGTGTAAGAAGACGATGGCAGCTCCGCCAGAGACGAAAAAGGTGTCCGCCAAGGAGGACGGCACTGGTGATACCTTCACCATCAGTGCCACTCTCGACCCTAAATAGGAAAGCGCGCTCGTTGCTTTCCTGCGGGCGAATGTCGACGGTTGCCACGAGAAGGTGATGGTGTGGACCAGGCGTCGTTCAAGAGAGTTTCGCCTTGCCGAGGAGCAAACAACAGAAAAGCTAAGTTGCCAAAGTTTGAGCAATCAAATTTTTTAATTTTTAAGTTATTTCCCTTGAACGACCGCACTTTGTATGGAAAACCTGTGCGCGGAGGAACCTACTCGTAGCTAGTTACGCCCTTACTTTGATTCGAGTCCGCTCAATAAATTAAGTGAGCTGCTAGCGCCCTTTCTTTGTTTCGAGTCTACTCAACAAATTAAGTGAGCTGCTGGCGCCCTTACTTTGTTTCGAGTCCACTCGACAACATTAAGTGAGCTGCCACTAGTCGCGACAAGGTTTCTTGCCGGTAGCGGCACCGCCAGCAGGCTGCTGACGTTCCGCACTCAGCGCCCGCGGCTAAGGTGCCTGCACCGACAAGTTACCTAAAAGCGTAGGGTAAAAGCATACAAAGCAAAGAGTCAAGTAGAGGGAATGACATTGCAAATAATACCCAGAATAAAGTTATATTACAAAAATAGCTTGTCGCAGCTCTGATAGATTGTTTTCATGACGAGGTAAACAGCGACAAGGGAAGAAGAGATGGGCGGCCTAATCTACGCGATCGCCTTCAACCCTCTTGATCCCGCTCACCTTGTCCACAATGGGTGCGACAAGGGCTTTGAGCTCCTCCAGATCAGCTTCTGGCGGCAAGGTCCTGAGGATGTTGGTGAGGCGGAGGCCAGGATTGCGGAAGGCCACCTTCATCAACACTTTCTCGAGGGCCCCTGCGCAGACCCTGCGCGACTCGTCAGCCAGTTGCTTGGGGATCCTCTCTCGGAGTCGCTGAAGGGCCGTCGCCACGCCCTTGAAGAACAGAACGAGCTTGGCGCTGGGTTGGAGGTTGTCGTCGGTGGAATACCCGAGGTCCTCCATCCCCAGTTGCGCCAGCTCCTTGTCGATGTCCATGGCGGCGTTCACAAGGCTCTCCGTCCAGTGCGTCACGGTCTCCCTGAAGGCGTTCTGGGCGGTGGCAGCGCTCTCCAGCAGCGCCTTGTCGGCCTTGATTTCCTCCTTCAAGGCCGCCTCCCGCTTCTTGGCGCTGTCCAGAGTCTTGGTCAAAGTGGTTAGCTTCAACTCAAGATCCACATTGGAGACCTTGGCGGCGCTGAGCTCCTTGCCCTTCTCGGAGAGATCGGCCTCCAGCCGCGCCACCTTCATCTTCAACTCCTCCTTGGCGGCCTCAACGGCGGCGGCAGCGTCCTCCGCTTGCTTGAGGGCTCCGCCAAGCTTCTCCTCGCGCGAGGCAAGCTCCTCCTCGTGGGCGTCGAGATTGACCTTCCGCTGCGCCAGCTCGCCCTCCTCCGCGGCTAGCTTCACAGCGGCAAGTCGCTAGCGCTCTTCGGCTTCGGCCTTCTCGAGGAGAAAGGCCTTCTGCGCTTCAACGAGCCGCTCCCGCTCCTCCGCCATTGATCGGAGGGCTTCCCAGTGGAAACCCCCGAGCTCTTCCGCGCGCTTTTCAATGTCTGCCCCCGCCTTCGCGACAAGTGCCTCACGGGACTCCAGCTTGGCCTGTCGCGCGTGGTAGAGCGACATCAACCTCCGCAGCAGCCGCTCTTCTTCGGGCTCGTTGCTGCTGCTGCTTGGCGCGTCGACCAGCGTCAACCCCGCGGAGGCAAGCACTTCTCCGTCAAAGATCTCCCCCTCGACCGGCGCTCTGGAGCTTGATGCCCAGGGAAGATTGATGAAGACGTCGTCGCCGGCCTTCAGGTAGATGCCTGGCTGGGGCTCTCCGGAGCCTGGCGCTGCGGCAGCAGCGGACGGATCGGCGGTCGGTGTAGCGCCTGGCGCTCCTGCGGCCTCAGGACCGTCAGTGCGATCGCCGGACCCCTCGCCAGTTGCCGCGGGGTCTGCCTTGGCGGCCTCTGCGCCGGCGGCGTCGCCACCACCGGTTGCCTTGTCAGCGGCGACCTCGGTTTCCATCTGCTCCGCAGCGGGTGGATCTGACGGCCGGAAAAGGGGGAAGAGTCAAGCAAAATCCAGCAAAAACTCAAGAAGATCAAAAGAAGAAGAACCCAAGGGAAGTTTTGAAGCAAGAGGAGTACCTGCACTAGGTTCTGCAGTCATGGTCTCCGCCGTCGGGGGGCCACTGGCGTCGTCCCTCGCCGGAGAACCCTCCTTTGCCGGAGACTTCTCCCTTGCCGGAGACTTCTCCCTTACCGGGAAGCCCTCCCTCGCCGGAGAACTCTCCCTTGTCGGGGAATTTTCCCTTGGCTCCTGGTGAGGCTGCTCGGTTCCTACACAAGTCAACAAGCAGATATCAGCAAAGACAAGTACCCAAACGCGCCTCGCAGCAGAAAGTAAATCGTACACTTACGCTGGGGGCTGCCCTGGAGGAAAGTCGCCGGGTCCGGCAAGCTTGTCTCGGGCGCGCTACCTGCTGTCGCAGTGGGCTCGTCCTCGACGATGATCACCGGGGCCTTGGCTCTTTTTGCTGCTCTCTGAGCCAGAGTCCTGAGAAGGAACAAATTCAAAGCAAAGCAAATGAGATACAAGACAAACAGCAAGATTTGAAGAACCATAAGTTCTACAAGAGAAGCTTACATTTCTTCTTCTTCGTCGTCGTCGGAGCTGAACGCGGAGAAGTCGAAGTCCGGCGCGCGCCCGGCGTGAGGAGGTGGAGGGGTAGCTTCCCTTGGCCGCTTGGCGGGAGCGGTGGTGGTAGGCTGAGACGACCCCGCTCCGGCTGTCGGCGCGGCGTGAGTAGCGGCAGGGACTGAAGCGGTGGTCCGGCTAGCCTCCGCTCTAGTTGCCGTCGCAGCATGAGGCGCTCCCGCGGCAACAGTGCTTGCCGCGGTAGAGCGTGTCACGCGGCGCGGCCACTGTTGACCCGCTTGCCGCTCCGCCACGTCACAGGCCTTGCGGAGACGCCTTCTTGGCGGGGATGGAGGCCCTGCTTGCGGCGAGCTGCCTGAAGACGAGGAGGAAGAAGAGTTGATTTCCAACGAGCCGCTCGTGTCCCTGGCGGGCTCGCTCGGCTCGGCATCACGCCCGACAAGCTCCTTCTTGCCGGCGGCTTCCCCTCGCTCGGCACGGCTTGCCGCTTCCGCTGCATCAGCCTCCTCCACAGTAAAACCGAACTCGCCCGCGGCTGCGGCTGCCGCTGCCTCCTCCATCCTGGTGGCGATGAGCGCCAACTCTGCATCCGTGGTGTCGCGGGTGAGGCCGTCCTTCTCGTCGGGACGGACTGGCACTTCCACCAAGTCGTCGAAGAACTGCTGCACGACCTCGTCGGCAGGTTCCTGCCAAGTTGGCACAATTCCATGCGAGTCACACTCCGGCATCATTGCACGGATGCGATCGAGCGAGGAATTTTTGCACAACGGCACGACGCCCCCCGGCAACCTGAACACCTCGGGATGTTGGGGGTCATATTTGAACAACTCCTGCAGCATTGCGTTGAGCTCTAGGACTGTGAAGTTATAGTTGAGGCCCGGCCGCAGCCTCATAATGTCTGCCGCGTTCTTGAACTCCCAAGTGGGCCTCCCCCGTTCCTGCAGGGGGGCGATGCGGCGGCGAAGGAAGTCTGCGCCAACAGCGCCAACAGTAAGCCCGGCAAGCCTGAGGCACAGGATCCTGGTGACGGCAATTCTCAGCCTGTCGTCTTCCGGGGCCATATCGCTCCAATCGCTGCCGCGTGCTACTGGGGTTTTGCGCCGGGTGGTGAATGGCTGCGGATCCTCTTCGTCAATCCAGCACCAATCCGCTCTCCACTCCTCCCACTTGCCGCGGAACTCTCCCTCCAGATAGGTCTCCTTCTTGCCGGCCCTTGAGATCCAAGCAATCCCGCCGGATAGAGGCTCTCCTCTCTCTACTCGGGGTATGAAGAAGTGGCGGAAGAGGGCTACGTTGGGAAGGACTCCGACAAAGTTTTCGCAGAGTTGTGCGAAAACTGCCATGGTCAGGACGGCATTGGGGGCGAAGTCAAGGAGATGGAATCCGTACGTATTCATGATGTCGCAGAACAAATCTGAGAAGGGCGGGCAGAGCCCGCAGTAGAAGAACAGAGCAAAAAAGGGGTATCCGTTCGGAGCCTTCTTCCAAGCGATGGCGGGGAGTACCTTTGTGCGCGGATGCGCAAGTGTCTCCACCGACCAGAAGAGGTAGTACTTCTCCCTCAGCTCCTTCGCGGCAAGCTTGGGGGGAAAACTGCCCGCTCCTTCCGCAGCGCCGCGAGCCGCTGCGCCTCGGTCGACTTCACGGCCTTCCCCTTGTCGGCTTTCGGAGCCATGGCGGAAGCAGTGGAGGAGGCCGACGGCGTTGGTGATGCTAGCGGCAATGGGGGGCGGGGCGCTGCTCTCTCTCTCTGCTCTGGGAAGGCGAGGGAGCGGCGGAGGTTTCTGAGATTGGAAACAGCAACAGACGAATGTGCGAACTGCCCCATTTCCTCTGCTTATAAAGGGGGAGGGGGCGGACGTTCCGCATTTCCGAATAAAATAACCACCCACGATCTCGCCCACGACGCCGTATTCAACGCGTGCCGTTCGGGGAGGGCGCGGTGGATACGGAGTAAGATACGGCGTAACCTAGGCCGTGCGTGCCCGTGCCCTGTTTTGGGCCTGGCCCAACAGCGCTCGGCACCGTGTATGGCCCAGGCCCGGGGGCTCCTGTCGGTGTACTAGAGTAGGGGTACCCTAGTATCCCGAACTTGTGCACGGGCTGTCGCAGCATCCCGTGGCAAGGCTTTCCGGGTGACCACCAAGGTCCTCCGTGGTTCCTTTGGAGCCATTCAAGAACAAAGTTTCCAAGCCAAGAAGACAAGACCCCGGCAAGAGGAGCTTGCCGGGAAGGCTAGCAAAAGCATCCAAAGACCCTAGCAAGAGGAGCTTGCCGGGAAGGCCGCCTAAGGCATTGCAAGGAACTTGCCACGGCGCACCACGCGCCCCGGCAAGGCCCGGTGAGCGACAAGCTCCCGGGCGCGATAAGACAACGGCAGCGGCAAGGCGCTTGCCGCGACAGGCCACCTCCCTGGGCCCGCGCTCCAGTACATCCACCAACGTGTCGCTCTAGGACCCTTCCGGGCGTACGTGGCAGGAGGCTGTGCAGCCAGCGGCGTGCGGTGGCAAGCGGCGCTGACAAGATCACCATCATGGCGAACGGTGGCGTCCCTGGCGGTCCCTTTTCGCACTGTTTAGGCGACACAGACGGGCATTTAAGGCCCTTGTCCCCTGCCGTCAGGGTTAGGTATGATACACTGTAACAGGTAGCTGTGCCTACCACAGCACCTTTCCATTTTTGCCCTTTACCTCCATTGCCACCTGTTGGGAACCCCTTGAGCATATAAAAGGAGGCCCGTGTGCAACGTAGAGGGGGGTTAGCGAGTTGGAACACTCACACTCGGTCTTGCTAGCTGCTGAAGTGTACTATAACACTCCACGCTCCCGAGCAAGAAATCAACACAAACCACAAAGCAGGAGTAGGGTTTTACGCATCCGTGCGGCCCGAACCTGGGTAAATCGCTCGCGTGTATCGCCTCGATTTGCTCTTTGCACGATCTCCGCCCCCGCCGAACCGAAAGGGACCCGGTCCGCCGGTCCCATAGGTGCCCGTGGATCAGTACCCCGGCACTAGGGTTATAGGGAAAGTATGTACGTGGTTACCGAATGTTGTTCGGAGTCCCGGATGAGATCCCAGACGTCACGAGGAGTTCCGGAATGGTCCGAAGGTGAAGATTGATATATTGGACGAAGGGTTTTGGAGTCCGGAAGTGTTCCGGAGGTACCGGGTGATGACCAGCATGACCGAAAGGTGTTTCGGGAGCCCCGGCAAGTGTTGGGGGGCTTCATGGGCCAAGGGAAGGGGCAAACCAGCCCACTAAGGGGATGTGCGCCCCCCTCACCTATTCCCACGTGACCAGGGGGTTTGGGGCGCCCCATCTAGGGTTCCCACCTCCTGGCTTGGGGGCTAAGTCACCCAAGGGGGAGATTCCATCTGCCCTGGCCGCCGCCCCCCCCCTAGGGGAAACCCTAGGGCGCCTCCCCTTGCCCTTGCCCCTATATATAGTGGAGGTTTTGGGGCTGCATAACACACGAGTCTCTCTGTCGGTGTCAAAACCGGTGGATCTCGGGTAGGGGGTCCCGAACTATGCGTCTAGACCGGATGGTAACAGGAGGCAGGGAACACGATGTTTTACCCAGGTTCGGGCCCTCTTGATGGAGGTAAAACCCTATGTCCTACTTGATTAATATTGATGATATGGGTAGTACAAGAGTAGATCTACCATGAGATCAAGGAGGCTAAACCCTAGAAGCTAGCCTATGGTATGATTGTTGTATATGGAGTTGATTGCCTACGGACTACAACCCTCCGGTTTATATAGACACCGGATAGGGTTAGGGTTACATAGAGTCGGTTACAATGGTAGGAGATCTTGAATATCCGCATCGCCAAGCTTGCCTTCCACGCCAAGGAAAGTCCCATCCGGACACGGGACGAAGTCTTCAATCTTGTATCTTCATAGTCCAGGAGTTCGGCTGAAGGTATAGTCCGGTTACCCGAACACCCCCTAATCCAGGACTCCCTCAGTAGCCCCTGAACCAGGCTTCAATGACGACGAGTCCGGCGCGCAAATTGTCTTCGGCATTGCAAGGCGGGTTCCTCCTCCAAGTCCTTCGTAGAAGATTGTAAACACCAAGAGTAGTGTCCGGTTTTGCAAAATAAGCTTCCACATATTGCCATAGAGAGAATAATATTAACACAAATCAAATCTGCTGACGTATTCCGCAGTGTGTCATCACACTACAGCCAAGTCCTTCACTCGAATCGTTTTCACTTTTCCACCTCAGCGTGTTTTGTGAGGCGGTTTCCTTGGCACGTCTTGTCATAGCAGAGATCGTGTACCCCCCTCTTATGGGATTCTCATCAATACAGACGTGGGTAACCCAACCATGCCCGTTAGCATGTTTTCTCAATTAAAGGCGAGTCCCAAACGGTTATGGGGAGGGCTCCTGGTATTCAACCTCTTATAAAGAGACCAGGGCCTTACTCCTTTTCTCCAATCCCAAAACAAGTTCGCCCGTCGCCTCGAGTTCCAACACCCTAGGCTCCAGATTCCGGGTGCCTCAGACCTTTGACAATGTCCGGTTCCGACCTTCAAGGCCGATGGATGCCCTCCTCCGTCACGGAGGAGGACGTGCTAAAGTTGAGAGAGGCTAAGTTCTTGACCGCCGAAATTTCGCACAGGTTTCCTGCTCAAGGGCAGGCTATCCCCAGTCCCCAGCCCGGTGAGAGCGTAGTGTTCGTGTCTCACTTCCTTCGGGGGTTAGGCTTCCCGATGGATCCCTTTGTGAGGGGACTACTGTTTTATTACGGGCTAGAATTTCACGACTTAGCTCCGGAGTCCATCCTCCATATCTCCTTGTTTATCGTTGTATGCGAAGTGTTCCTCCGTGTTACCCCTCACTTCGGATTGTGGCTCAAGACTTTCAAAGTGGAGCTGAAGATGATCAAGGGACGGCATGCAGAGTGCGGAGGTGCTGTTATAAGCAAAAATGCTGATGCTCCATGGCTCGAGGGCTCTTTTAAAGAGGAGCTAGGCTTGTGGCAACGAGAGTGGTTTTATATCACCACTCCCCGGAGCACCAAGTGGGTGGCGCTTCCTGCCTTTCGCTCGGGTCCCCCACCACGGCTAGCGTCATGGGTCAACAGAGGGTTAGATTGGGGTTTGCCCAAAGACGTGCCCTTGTTATAGGGTCGCATTAAGGATCTCTTGGAAGGAGACCTCAGCCTGGTCAAGGTGACGCAAGTCATGCTGATTCGCCGAATATTGCCCGGCAAATGTCGCTCCCTTTGCCTATGGGAGTTTAATCCAGAGGGACGGCGAGCTCTCCAGAATTTCATGGGCGCAACACCCGCGGAGATTTATAAACTGTTCTTTGGATCACGAGAGATGTGTCCGGATTTAACCGAGGACACAGGCCTAAGCTGCAATCGCCCGGATACTCAAGTAAGCAACCTTGTGCCCGGACCTTCTATCCGTATAATTGTCATAAACTTGCCCTAAAAGAGCCGTCCTTTTAAACAGGAGTGGATAGCGAAGGCAAAGCTGATCAGGTGTCCGACTCCCCTTCCCGAAACCAGGCCGGATCCCGTGCTGGTCAGGATGCTGGAGATAATGCCTTTGGAGGGAAGCAAGGGGGAGGACAAGGAAACTATGGCCTCCTCGAAGGAGGCTGCTCCGAAGGGAGGAACCGACAATTCCTCTCCTAAGGGGAAGAAGAGAGCCGCCTCTGACGACCCGGAAACCATGGCCTCGAAGCGGGGGAAAAATCCTTGTCAGAGGGTCCGACGCCGGGGAGTTCCTCGGCTGGACTACGCCCTCAATGGGATCAGCCCTCCAGTGAGCCGTATGTAGAGAAAGATTTTCCTTTTGAGGGATGAGGGAAATCCTTGATTTAGATCTGAGAAGATTAACCGAATTTTTACCTTGTAGCTCGGACCTCAGGCCTTCTTAGCAGAGCTCGTCTTCGGGGGATCTCCTTCCGGAGATGATGGAGAGCGGGACGCCTCCCCCTGCCGTGCCGCCTAGCGAGGCGGGCGACCCTGAGGTGTCGTCGCGGAGGGTTTCTCCGAATCCGGCAGGGGCGGAAGATAGCTATGTGCCCCCCCGAGGTTCTCCGCTTCCGGCCTTCGAAAGAGGTCGTGGGACAAGTCCGACACCATCTGGTGCTCGGTCAGAGGAGCTAAAGATTCTGCTGGGGCGAGCTTCTATCTTGGAGGAGCACCGTGCATTGATGGGCATGGTGATTGAAAGGATCTCATCCGCAGAGAGTGGATTGCATGAGGCCGTCAAAAGTTTACTGACGGGTTTTGAGGTACATTAGATAATGTACACTTTTGCCAGTTGCGCATGAATAAGATGCGCCCTGTGTAGATAGTAGCCCCTGAGACTCTGCGCGTCGTCAAGAAATGACGGCACGCGGAGGATCATAATCCCAGGTCTAAGATGTCGCCTTTGAATGTAGGCGGCGGGGTGTCCGGAATCGAGCTAAACTGATGATTTTGCCGAACTAAAGCGGCAACTGGACGTGGCAAATGCCGACATCGCGCTTGTCAACAAGCGGCTTGATGAGGCTCAAGGTATGTAATTCCTCAGGCGGCATCAGGTAAGAAGAGTTTTATGCCAGTGTCTTACGATGTGTGTGCTTGACGCAGATGGTGCGGCCGCCGTTGAGAGTCTTAGGGCAGAACTTGCCCGAGCTAAAGAACAAGCCAGAGAAAGTGATGCGGCTGCCAAGAAAGCCCTTGAAGAGCTGAGAGCCGAACAGGCTGCTCATTGCCGAAGCAAGGAAGAGATGGCCGAGATGGCCGAAAAGTTAAAGAGTGCTGCAGACCGTTGCAGACTTCTTGAGAAAGAAGACCAGGCGAAACAGACGGACTTAGAGAAGGCCGTTGCCAATGCCAAGGACGCGCGCTCTGCGATGAGAGCTGCGAAGGAGGAGCTGCGTCAGGCCGAACAGATTGCGGCTGGAAAGCCCTTTATGTTGCGAAGGAAATTTTGCGATCCGAAGTTTGCTCCGTTGGACCGGATGTGGAGCGTGGAGGATACCTATCTGGATTTGGCAACGAGTGCTGCTGATGTGACCGAACACTTTCGAGATCAGAAAGATCGTGAAGTGGAAAAGCTTTTCTAGTCACAATCCAGAGCGTCCGCTGGCAGTGGACGATCGTTTGGCTCAATGGGCCGAACTGAATAGGTTGTCCGGACTCGCCATGAAGTACGTCATGGGTCATCTGTGGCCGGGGAGATCGGAGCCGAAGAGTTATTTCAGCTTGGTGCAGCAATTCCTTGACGCGGTGCCGCGTATTAATGCAATGAATAGGTCAGCATGCATATAGGGCGCAAGGATGGCTCTTGCCCGTGTCAAGACATACTGGGCAGAGATGGAGACCACCATTGTTGCATCCCGAGATTCAGACAAAAGCCGAGTACCCTCCGAGCACTATTTTCAGGAAGTCCTTGAAGGCGCTCGTGTAATAGAGACGCAGTGCTCGAAAGATGCTATGTTATGATAGCATATGTAATTATAAAGTAATATTTTGATAAACTGTAGTGCCTTTTTATACTTGTGCCTTCAAGTATTGGGAACACCTCCTGTGCGGCCGTTTTAAGATATATATATATATATATATATATACAAAATCTGAAAGATGGCACTCGTTGGCTTCAGCCCCCACGCACATAGTGCGGGGGTGCTCGCAGAAGACGCATTTTCACACTTAACCCAACGTCTTGGTCCTACAAAGGAGGTGATAGCGCAGCGGGCCAGGCAACCGGACTATAATGCTTTAACACTTTCACTTAGCCATAGGAGCTTGACAGTGAGACTATTTAGGTAGCCCCTTGGTGGCGACTGCGCTCGCCCGAGTTCGGGGCGCGTATGTGCCTGACCGGGAAGCGGCCCTTCGTTAAAGTGGAGGAATCCGATAGATTCCGATAGGTCATCGAGTGGCTTACCAGTCTCACGCTACATCATGACAGTCAGTTTTCGGCTTTCTCTACTGAGGTGCTCGCCCGGCCGAACCGGGGCACAATCGCAGTAGTTCTCCTGGTGCTACCTTAGCCGATAGAGCGGAACGTAAGGTAGCCGAACTCAGGAGCCGGGCAACCCAACATTTGACCAAAGACATGATTCGGAGCCGATGCATATAATGCCAAAACTCGCAACGCCGAACACTCCCTAAGGAGTTCGGTCTTTATGAGTGCGGGCGAAACAACACTCTTCATTAAAAAAGCCCCTAGTGTCCAGGTACGTGCAAAAATTCTGACGTGGCCACATGCCAAGACGCCAGCCTCCTCCTTGGTTATATCAGAAAAAACCAAGGGATGTGTAGCAACAAGAGACAGTAAAAAAGGTTTACACAGGGTCTTAATCTAAAAAGAATCCTTTAGGACGGTCCCTACTGCACGTCTGCGCCTGTGTCTCCGTTGTGCCGTATCCTGGACGGGCGCTGCACGATGTTCATCTTTACGGGCGCCACATGTTTCGTTATGTGAAGTGAGTTCACTGTTTTTACTTCTTGTGGGAAGTTCTTTTGTTTCCCGGTGCTCTGCTTTTCGAGTTCGTCCTCGTCTTCGCTTGGTGTGTCGAGCCCCTTGTGTTCGGCGTTGAGTCTGCCGGATTGTTTGAAAACCCAACAGTCTCTGTGGGTGTGGTTAGCAGGCTTCCCGGGAGTACTGTGTATCTGACATATCCTGTCCAGGGTTTTATTTAGGTTGGATGGATCGTCCCTGTTATCCTGTGGGGGCGATTTTACCTGATTTTGTCATGAGCCTTTGAATCCAGCATTGACTGCCGTGCTCTTTGGACTTTTGTCCTTGGTCCAGCGACGGTCCTTATTGCATCGTGGTTTTCCATTTCCATCCCTAGTTTCGGATGTACTTGGGTCGCTGGGGCTGCACCTTGCCAACCAGCTGTCCTCCCCTGCACAAAAGCGGGTCATGAGGCTTGTTAGTGCGGCCATTGTTCTTGGCTTTTCTTGGCCGAGGTGTCTGGCGAGCCATTCGTCTCGGACGTTATGCCTGAAAGCTGCTAAGGCTTCGGCGTCCGGACAGTCGACTATCTGATTCTTTTTAGTGAGGAATCTATTCCAGAACTGCCGAGCTGATTCTCCGGGTTGTTGAGTTATGTGACTAAGATCGTCTGCATCCAGAGGGCGGACATAGGTCCCTTGAAAGTTTGCCCGGAAAGCATCCTTGGGCTCTTCCCATCTTCCAATTGTGTTTTCGGGAAGGCTTTTAAGCCAATGCCGGGCTGGCCCTTTAAGCTTAAGGGGTAAATATTTTATGGCGTGGAGATCGTCTCCTCTAGCCATGTGTATGTGGAGGATATAATCCTCGATCCAGACTCCAGGGTCTGTTGTTCCATCATATGCCTCTATGTTTACGGGTTTGAATCCCTCTGGAAATTCATAGTCCAGGACCTCATCGGTGAAACATAGGGGGTGTGCGGTGCCCTTGTATTTGGGTGTGCCGGATTCTGATGATGGCTTCATAGCGTTGCTTACGAGAGCTTGCTTTCTTGGCCCATAAATGGACCTGACTGGGCCATGATGCGAATCCTTAAGTGGGTCGCATGCCGATTTAGGTGCGGCGCTGCTTACCGCTTTATGGGGTCGTCTATCCGACCGTGTGGCTTTCTCATTTTTTGAATGCGAGGGCTCTAGGGCCTCTTCGTCGAATTCAGGCAGTAGCTTTCTTTTCGGATAGCTTTTAGTGCGGCGACTGTCTCCGTATTTATCTGCAGTACTGATTACTTTGCTCCATCTAATCCGGAGTGCATCTTCCGCTGTTTTTAGCTTCCGCTTCTGCTTTTTTAGGCTGCGTGCAGTTGCAACGAGCCTCTCATGGAGATTCTTCTGCTCCATAGGTTTATCCGGTGTGAGGTCGTCCGGAATGCCGTTTTTGCCGGAGGAGGGGTGTTCGGTTTCTCTATCCGTGTTGCCCTGTTCGGACGGTTGCTCTAAGGCCTGCTCGTCGTCTACCGGCTCGTCCTGCTCTATGGCTGGGTTTTTGTCGAGGCGGGGCTTGGGTCGGCATTTACGCCGACGCTTTGATTGCTTTTCGGGGGGTCGATCTCCCGTCCCATCCCCTTTTTCCTCATTGTCGCTTCCTTTAGGGGTATCCACCATGTACACATCGTGGGATGAGGTGGCTGTCCAATGCCCTATGGGCGTTGGTTCATCGGTATCTCCTGCATCGTCATCCATACTGTCGATGTCTCCGGAGTCGAAGTTGAGCACGTCGTTTAAATTGTCGACAGTGGCTACCAAGTGGGTGGTGGGTGGGCTTTGAATTTCCTCATCGTCCGCATCCCACCCTCGCTGACCGTAGTCCGGCCAGGGCTCTCCTGATAAAGACAGAGACTTAAGGGAATTCAGGATGTCGCCAAAAGGCGAATGTTGAAAGATGTCTGCGGCGGTGAACTCCATTATCGGCGCCCAATCGGATTCGATCGGCAGGGGCGCGGGGGGTTCGGAGTTCGGAAAGGAGTCCGGATCCTCGGAGTCACGGATCATGCAGAGTGCGGGGCTAGCGTTCAGCTCGTTCGCCTTTGAGATCGAAGCCCCCGAGGTGATGTCCAACCGCTCATCCTCGATTGGCGCAATAGGATCCGAGTTAGGGGTCGGAACCGATGCGTGTGCGGCCTCCAGGACACTGTCTGGAGGCAGAGCTAGATCATGCCCGTCGAAATAGTGCGGCGTGCTTGGCCGTGGCTCGAACCCGTCGAAGATCAAGTCTCCGCGGATGTCAGCCGTGTAGTTTAAGCTTCCAAACCTGACTTGATGGCCAGGGGCGTAGCTTTCGATCTGCTCCAGGTGGCCGAGCGAATTGGCCCGCAGAGCGAAGCCGCCGAAGACGAAGATCTGTCCCGGGAGAAAAGTATCACCCTGGACCGTATCGTTGTTGATGATCAGAGGAGCCATCGGGCCTAAAGGCGACGACACAGAGGAACTCTCAATGAAAGCACCAATGTCGGTGTCAAAACCGGCGGATCTCGGGTAGGGGGTCCCGAACTGTGCGTCTAGACCGGATGGTAACAGGAGGCAGGGAACACGATGTTTTACCCAGGTTCGGGCCCTCTTGATGGAGGTAAAACCCTACGTCCTGCTTGATTAATATTGATGATATGGGTAGTACAAGAGTAGATCTACCACGAGATCAAGGAGGCTAAACCCTAGAAGCTAGCCTATGGTATGATTGTTGTATATGGAGTTCATTGCCTGCGGACTACAACCCTCCGGTTTATATAGACACCGGATAGGGTTAGGGTTACATAGAGTCGGTTACAATGGTAGGAGATCTTGAATATCCGCATCGCCAAGCTTGCCTTCCACGCCAAGGAAAGTCCCATCCGGACACGGGACGAAGTCTTGAATCTTGTATCTTCATAGTCCAAGAGTCCGGCTGAAGGTATAGTCCGGTTACCCGAACACCCCCTAATCCAGGACTCCCTCACTCTCTCTCCCAAGGCTCAACCCTACCTCTCTCCCTCCTCGTCTCTCGTAGTGCTTGGCAAAGCCCTGCTGGAGTACCGTGCTCCGCCACCACCACCACGCCGTCGTGCTGCTGCTGGACGGAGTCTTCCCCAACCTCTCCCTCTCTCCTTGCTGGATCAAGGCATGTGAGACGTCACCAGGCTGCACGTATGTTGAACGCGGAGGCACCGTTGTTCGGCGCTTAGATCGGAATCGACCGCGATCTAAATCGCTACGAGTACGACTACCTCATCTGCGTTCTAGTAACGCTTCCACTTAGCGATCTACAAGGGTATGTAGATGCACTCCCCTTGCCCTAGTTGCTAGATTACTCCATAGATTGATCTTGGTAATGCGTAGAAAATTTTAAATTTCTGCTACGATCCCCAACACGGGTCAGCCCCAATGGCGGATTACACAAGAAGCCCAGTAAACATTAAGATGATAGTTTATTAAATCTTATAGAAGGCCCAAGGGCCTAGAGGCGGCTTAAGGCCCAATATTACAAACCGCTGTATGTAAGGAAAGACTTGTAAAGAAAGACATGTAAAGGAAGTCACCGAGCCGGACACGATTATGAGCCCGCCGGGACTCTGTAGGCCACCAGGCATCAACCCGTGTATATAAGGGGACGAAACGTTGGTGGCTTAGGGCAAGAAAGAAGAGATCGATAACCAAGCCAGCGAGTTAAGCCTCTTGGTCATCGAAACCCCAGCAATACCAACACAACTAGACGCAGGCTTTTACCTTCATCGTAAGGGGCTGAACTAGTATAAAACCTCTCATGTCCTTTGTCCCGATTAACCCCTTTAAGCTTCCTAGTTGCGATGGCCCTACGACTAAGTCCTTTCGCTAGGACATCTGCCGTGACAATTCCATGACAAGTTTTTTGTTAAGTTTTGTGTTGTGAAGTTTTCAAGTTTTGGGTAAGGATTCGATGGACTAAGGAATAAGGAGTGACAAGAGCCTAAGCTTGGGGATGCCCAAGGCACCCCAAGGTAATATTCAAGGACAACCAAGATCCTAAGCTTGGGGATGCCCCGGAAGGCATCCCCTCTTTCGTCTTCGTTCATCGATAACTCTACTTGGAGCTATATTTTTATTTACCACATGATACATGTTTTTCTTGGAGCGTCATTTTATTTTATTTAGTTTTGCTTGCTGTTTGAATAAAATACCAAGATCTTAAATTCTTAAATGTTAGAGAGTCTTCAAATAGTTGCATAATTATTCGACTGCTCATTGATCTTCACTTATATCTTTTGGAGTAGCTTGTCTTTTGCTCTAGTGCTTCACTTATATCTTTTTAGAGCATGGTGGTGGTTTTATTTTATAGAAATAGATGAACTCTCATGCTTCACTTATATTATTTTCAGAGTCTTTAGAACAGCATGGTAGTTTGCTTTGGTTATGAAACTAGTCCTAATATGATGGGCATCCAAGTGGGGTATAATAAAAACTTTCATATAGAGTGCATTGAATACTAAGAGAAGTTTGATACTTGATAATTGTTTTGAGATATGGAGATGGTGATATTAGAGTCATGCTAGTTGAGTAGTTGTGAATTTGAGAAATACTTGTGTTAAAGTTTGTGATTCCCGTAGCATGCACGTATGGTGAACCGTTATGTGATGAAGTCGAAGCATGATTTATTTATTGATTGTCTTCCTTATGAGTGGCGGTCGGGGACGAGCGATGGTCTTTTCCTACCAATCTATCCCCCTAGGAGCATGCGCGTAGTACTTTGTTTCGATAACTAATTGATTTTTGCAATAAGTATGTGAGTTCTTTATGACTAATGTTGAGTCCATGGATTATACGCACTCTCACCCTTACACCATTGCTGGCCTCACTGGTACCGCACAACTTTCGCCGATACCATAAACCCACCATATACCTTCCTCAAAACAACCACCATACCTACCTATTATGGCATTTCCATAGCCATTCCGAGATATATTGCCATGCAACTTTCCACCGTTCCGTTATTATGACACGCTTCATCATTGTCATATTGCTATGCATGATCATATAGTTGACATTGTATTTGTGGCAAAGCCACCGTTCATAATTCTTTCATACATGTCACTCATGAGTCATTGCACATCCCGGTACACCGACGGAGGCATTCATATAGAGTCATATCTTGTTCTAAGTATCGAGTTGTAATTATTGAGTTGCAAGTAAATAAAAGTGTGATGATCATCATTATTAGAGCATTGTCCCAGTGCGGAAAGGATGATGGAGACTATGATTCCCCCACAAGTCGGGATGAGACTCCGGACTACATAAAAAAATAAAATAAAATAAAAGAGGCCATAAAAAAAAGAGAAAAGGCCCAAATAAAATAAATAAAATAAATAAAAAAATGAGAGAAAAAGAGAGAAGGGGCAATGCTACTATCCTTTTACCACACTTGTGCTTCAAAGTAGCACCATGATCTTCATGATAGAGAGTCTCCTATGTTGTCACTTTCATATACTAGTGGGAATCTTTCTTTATAGAACTTGGCTTGTATATTCCAATGATGAGCTTCCTCAAAATGCCCTAGGTTTTCGTGAGCAAGCAAGTTGGATGCACAGCCACTTAGTTCTCTTGTTGAGCTTTCATACACTTATAGCTCTAGTGCATCCATTGCATGGCAATCCCTACTCACTCACATTGATATCTATTGATGGGCATCTCCATAGCCCGTTGATACGCCTAGTTGACGTGAGACTATCTTCTCCTTTTTGTCTTCTCCACAACCACCATTCTATTCCACCTATAGTGCTATCTCCATGGCTCACGCTCATATATTGCGTGAAGATTGAAGAAATTTGAGAACATCAAAAGTATGAAACAATTTCTTGGCTTGTCATCGGGGTTGTGCGTGATTTAAATACTTTGTGTGGTGAAGATGGATCTTAGCCAGACTATATGATTTTGTAGGGATAGCTTTCTTTGCCCATGTTATTTTGAGAAGACATGATTACTTTGTTAGTATGCTTGAATTATTATTATTTTATGTCAATATTAAACTTTTGTCTTGAATCTTATGGATCTGAATATTCTTGCCACAATAAAGAAGATTACATGGATAAATATGTTAGGTAGCATTCCACATCAAAAAATTCTGTTTTTATCATTTACCTACTCGAGGACGAGCAGGAATTAAGCTTGGGGATGCTGATACGTCTCCAACGTATCTATAATTTTTGATTGTTCCATGCTATTATATTGTCAACCTTGGATGTTTTATATGCATTTATATGCTATTTTATATGATTTTTGGGACTAACCTATTAACCCAGAGCCCGGTGCCAGTTTCTGTTTTTTCCTTGTTTTAGAGTATCGCAGAAATGGAAAATCAAACGGAGTCCAATTGACCTGAAACTTCACGGAACT
Source organism: Triticum urartu (assembly GCF_003073215.2). Lineage (NCBI taxonomy): Eukaryota > Viridiplantae > Streptophyta > Magnoliopsida > Poales > Poaceae > Triticum > Triticum urartu. The sequence goes on from NC_053026.1 coordinate 557,779,375, forward strand.
TATTTTTGGACCAGAAGAAGCCCATGGAGTATCGAAGATGGACCAGGAGAGTCCCGGGCTGCCCACGAGGGTAGGGGGGCACCCAACCCACTGGGCGCGCGCCCCTGCCTCGTGGACAGCCTGGAGATCCACCGACGTACTTCTTCCTCCTATATATATCCATATACCCTAAAAACTTCAGGGAGCACAATAGATCGGGAGTTCCGCCGCCAGAAGCCTCCCTAGCCACCGAAAACCAATCTAGACCCGTTTCGGCACCCTGCCGGATGGGGAATCCCTCTCCAGTGGCCATCTTCATCATCCCGGCGCTCTCCATGACAAGGAGGGAGTAGTTCTCCCTCGGGGCTGAGGGTATGTACCAGTAGCTATGTGTTTGATCTCTCTCTCTCTCTCGTGTTCTTGAGGTGGTACGATCTTGATGTATCGCGAGCTTTGCTATTATAGTTGGATCTTATGATGTTTCTCCCCCTCTGCTCTCTTGTAATGGATTGAGTTTTCCCTTTGAAGTTACCTTATCGGATTGAGTCTTTAAGGATTTGAGAACACTTGATGTATGTCTTGCACGTGCTTATCTGTGGTGACAATGGGATATCATGTGATCCACTTGATGTATGTTTTGGTGATCAACTTGCGGGTTCCGCCCATGAACCTATGCATAGGGGTTGGCACATGTTTTCGTCTTGACTCTCCGGTAGAATCTTTGGGGAACTCTTTGAAGTTCTTTGTGTTGGTTTGAATAGATGAATCTGAGATTGTGTGATGCATATCGTATAAGCATACCCACGGATACTTGAGGTGACATTGGAGTATCTAGGTGACATTACGGTATTGGTTGATTTGTGTCTTAAGGTGTTATTCTAGTAAGAACTTTAGGATAGATTGAACGGAAAGAATAGCTTCGTGTTATTTTACTACGGACTCTTGAATAGATCGATCAGAAAGGATAACTTTGAGGTGGTTTCGTACCCTACCATAATCTCTTCGTTTGTTCTCCGCTATTAGTGACTTTGGAGTGACTCTTTGTTGCATGTTGAGGAATAGTTATATGATCCAATTATGTTATTATTGTTGAGAGAACTTGCACTAGTGAAAGTATGAACCCTAGGCCTTGTTTCCTATCATTGCAATACAGTTTATGCTCACTTTTATCATTAGTTACCTTGCTGTTTTTATATTTTCAGATTACAAAAACCATCATCTACTATCCATATTGCACTTGTATCACCATCTCTTCACCGAAGCAGTGCACCTATACAATTTACCATTGTATTGGGTGTGTTGGGGACACAAGAGACTCTTTCTTATTTGGTTGCGGGGTTGTTTGAGAGAGACCATCTTCATCCTACGCCTCCCATGGATTGATAAAGCTTAGGTCATCCACTTGAGGGAAATTTGCTACTGTCCTACAAACCTCTGCACTTGGAGGCCCGACAACGTCTACAAGAAGAAGGTTGTGTAGTAGACATCACTTCCCTCTGCGAAGGGCCTATCTTTTATTCTTGTCTTATACTTCATATAAGAGTCATGGTGATCTTCACCTTTTCCTTTTTAGATTTTATCCTTTGGCAAGCACAATGTGTTGGAAAGATCCTGATATATATAACTAATTGGATGTGAGTTTTCATGAACTATTATTGTTGACATTACCCTTGAGGTAAAAAGTTGGGAGGCAAAACTATAAGCCCCTATCTTTCTCTGTGTCCGATTAAAACTTCATAACCATAAATGTTGCATGAGTGTTAGCAAGTGAAAGACTAAATGATAGTTGAGTATGTGGACTTGCTAAAAAGCTCTTATATTGACTCTTTCCAATGTTATGATAAATTGCAATTGCTTCAATGACTGAGATTATAGTTTGTTAATTTTCAATGAAGTTTCTGATTCATACTTGAGTATGTGAATGAATTGTTACTTTAGCATAAGAGATCATATGACAATATATATATGTATATATATATATATTGTTGTTCTAAGAATGATCATGATGCCCTCATGTCCGTATTTTATTTTTATCGACACCTCTATCTCTAGACATGTGGACATATTTTTCGATTTCGGCTTTCGCTTGAGGACAAGCGAGGTCTAAGCTTGGGGGAGTTGATACGTCCATTTTGCATCATGCTTTTATATCGATATTTATTGCATTATGGGCTGCTATTACACATTATGTCACAATACTTATGCCTATTCTCTCTTATTTTACAAGGTTTACATGAAGAGGGGGAATGCCGGCAGCTGGAATTTTGGGTTGGAAAAGGAGCAAATATTAGAGACCTATTCTGCACATCTCCAAAAGTCCTGAAACTCCACGGGAATTATTTTTAGAATATATAAAAAATACTGGGCAAAAGAAGTACCAGAGGGGGGCCACCCACCATCCACGATGGTGGGGGGCGCGCCCTACCCCCCTGGGTGCGCCCCCTGTCTTGTGGTCCCCCTGGTGGCCCTCTGATGCCCATCTTTGGCTATATGGAGTCTTTCGTCGAGAAAAAAATCATAAGCAATCTCATGGGACGAAACTCCGCCGCCACGAGGCTGAACCTTGGCGGAACCAATCTAGGGCTCTGGTAGAGCTGTTCTGTCGGGGAAACTTCCCTCCAGGAGGGGGAAATCAAAACCATCATCATCACCAATGATCCTCTCATCGGGAGGGGGTCAATCTCCATCAACATCTTCACCAGCACCATCTCATCTCAAACCCTAGTTCATCTCTTGTATCCAATCTTTGTATCCAAACCTCAGATTGGTACCTGTGGGTTGCTAGTAGTGTTGATTACTCCTTGTAGTTGATGCTAGTTGGTTTACTTGGTGGAAGATCATATATTCAGATCCATTATGCATATTAATACCCCTCTGATTATGAACATGAATATGATTTGTGAGTAGTTACGTTTGTTCCTGAGGACATGGGAGAAGTCTTGCTATAAGTAGTCATGTGAATTTGGTATTCGTTCGATATTTTGATGAGATGTATGTTGTCATCCCTCTAGTGGTGTCATGTGAACGTCGACTACATGACACTTCACCATTGTTTGGGCCTAGAGGAAGGCATTGGGAAGTAATAAGTAGATGATGGGTTGCTAGAGTGACAGAAGCTTAAACCCTAGTTTATGCGTTGCTTCGTAAGGGGCTGATTTGGATCCATATGTTTCATGCTATGGTTAGGTTTACCTTAATACTTCTGTTGTAGTTGCGGATGCTTGCAATAGGGGTTAATCATAAGTCGGATGCTTGTCCAAGTAAGGGCAGTACCCAAGCACCACTCCACCCACATATCAAATTATCAAAGTACCGAACGCGAATCATATGAACGTGATGAAAACTAGCTTGATGATAATTCCCATGTGTCCTCAGGAGCGCTTTCCTTTATATAAGAGTTTGTCCAGGCTTGTCCTTTGCTACAAAAAGGATTGGGCCATCTTTCTGCACCTTATTTACTTTTATTACTTGTTACTCGTTACAAATTACCTTATCACAAAACTATCTGTTACCGATAATTTTAGTGCTTGCAGAGAATACCTTGCTGAAAACCCGCTTATCATTTCCTTCTGCTCCTCGTTGGGTTCGACACTCTTACTTATCGAAAAGGCTACAATAGATCCCCTACACTTGTGGGTCATCACACCCAGAGCCAAAGAGTGTTAGGCACCACTAAAGTATTCCTGTCCGCGTGACCTGAAGACTTGTTACACTTGAGGACTGTGAATCCTCCAGCTGGTTAGGCGTCGCGTTCTGAGCATCCAAGAGCCATTGTGGATTGCCAGTGAATGAATTCTGTGAAGGTTTGGAAGTCTACCTTGAAGACTTACCAGAGTGATTGGGTGAGGACTAGGTGTCCTTATCTCAAGGGGAATAAGGTGAAGACTGCTACCTCTTGAGCATGCGTTGGTTTTCCCTTGAAGAGGAAAGGGTGATGCAGCAAAGTAGCGTAAGTATTTCCCTCAGTTTTTGAGAACCAAGGTATCAATCCAGTAGGAGACTACATGCAAGTCCCTCGTACCTGCACAAACAATCAAGAACCTTGCGACCAATGCGATAAAGGGGTTGTCAGTCCCTTCACGGCCACTTGCAAAAGTGAGATCTGATAAAGACAATAAGATAAATATTTTTGGTATTTTTGTTATATAGATTGAAAAGTAAAGATTGCAAAATAAATGGCGACAGAAATAACTAGTTGACGGGGAAATAATACAATGGAGAATAGACCCAAGGGCCATAGGTTTCACTAGTGGCTTCTCTCAAGATAGCATAATCTACGGTGGGTGAACAAATTATTGTCGAGCAATTGATAGAAAAGTGAATAGTTATGAGAATATCTAGGCATGATTATGTATATAGGCATCACGTCCGTGACAAGTAGACCGAAACGATTCTGCATTTACTACTATTACTCCACACATCGACCGCTATCTAGCATGCATCTAGAGTATTAAGTTCATAAGAACAGAGTAACGCACTAGGCAAGATGACATGATGTAGAGGGATAAACTCAAGAAATATGATATAAACCCCATCTTTTTATCCTCGATGGCAACAATACAATACGTGCCTTGCTGCCCCTGCTGTCACTGGGAAAGGACACCGCAAGATTGAACCCAAAGCTAAGCACTTCTCCCATTGCAAGAAAGATCAATCTAGTAGGCCAAACCAAACTGATAATTCGAAGAGACTTGCAAAGATATTTAAATCATGCATAAAAGAATTCAGAGAAGAACCAAATATTGTTCATAAATAATCTTGATCATAAACCCACAATTCATCGGATCTCGACAAACACACCGCAAAAAGAATTACATCGAATAGATCTCCAAGAGAATTGAGGAGAACTTTGTATTGAGATCCAAAGAGAGAGAAGAAGCCATCTAGCTAATAACTATGGACCCGAAGGTCTGTGGTAAACTACTCACACATCATCGGAGAGGCTATGGTGTTGATGTAGAAGCCCTCCGTGATTGATTCCCCCTCCGGCAGAGCGCCGGAAAAGGCCCCAAGATGGGATCTCACGGGTACAGAAGGTTGCGGCGGTGGAAATAGGGTTTCGTGGTGCCCCTGGATGTTTTCATGGTATATGAGTATATATAGGTGAAAGAAGTAGGTCGGTGGAGTTGCGAGGGGCCCACGAGGGTGGGGGCGTGCCTGGCCCCCTGGGCGCGCCCTCCTACCTCGTGGCCGCCTCAATGCTTCCTTGACGTCCACTCCAAGTCTTCTGGATCATGTTTGTTCCAAAAAAGATCCTCGCGAAGGTTTCATTCCGTTTGATATTCCTTTTCTGCGAAACACTGAAATAGGCAAAAAAACAACAATTTGCACTGGGCCTTCGGTTAATAGGTTAGTCCCAAAAATAATATAGAAGTGCAATAAAGCCCATTAAACATCCAGAACAGATAATATAATAGCATGGAACAATAAAAAATTATAGATACGTTGGAGACGTATCAAAGACGCGGTCTTCTGAGTTCAATCTCAGCCTCCCTAACCAGACGTAAAGTTGTCACAACAACTGGAACTGGTCTACCAAGTCCATGACTTCACCAAGCAATTGGTTATATCCCCCGCTTCCTTCCACTTTTCAGTTTGTCTTCGTGAAGTCATTGCTTGCCTGTTTGATCTGATTGACTTCACTGTGTGAAGACTACTACATGTTTGGCTTCATACTGTCTTCCATTCTGATCCATACTACCTAACTGTTGATAGTCTTCGTACTTTCACTTCATTGCTTACTTGACTATGGCATGTCTAGTGTAGTCTATCTTCCGCTGCATATCAATAGGTTCATTTCATCTGTTTGTCTTCAAAGACCTCGTGTATTGAAGACTTCCATAAAAATCACCTATTCACCCCCCTGATACGTCTCCAACGTATCTATAATTTTTGATTGTTCCATGCTATTATATTATCTGTTTTGGATGTTTAATGGGCTTTAATATACCTTTTATATTATTTTTGGGATTAACCTACTAACCAAAGGCCCACTGCAAATTGCTGTTTTTTTGCCTATTTCAGTGTTTCGCAGAAAAGGAATATCAAACATAATCCAAACAGAATGAAACCTTCTGGAGAGTTATTTTTGGAACAAACGTGATCCAGGAGACTTGGAGTGGACGTCAAGAAAGAAGCGAGGAGGCCATGAGGCAGGAGGGTGCGCCCAGGGGCCCCAGGCGCGCCCCCCACCCTCGTGGGCCCCTCACAGCTCCACCGACGTACTTCTTCATCCTATATATACCCCTATACCCCGAAAACATCCAGGAGCACCACGAAACCCTATTTCTGCCGCCGCAACCTTATGTACCCGTGAGATCCCATCTTGGGGCCTTTTACGGCGCTCCGCCGGAGGGGGAATCGATCACGGAGGGCTTCTACATCAACACCATAGCCTCTCCGATGATGTGTGAGTAGTTTACCACAGACCTTCAGGTCCATAGTTATTAGCTAGATGGCTTCTTCTCTCTCTTTGGATCTCAATACAAAGTTCTCCTCGATTCTCTTGGAGATCTATTCGATGTAATTCTTTTTGCGGTGTGTTTGTCGAGATCCGATGAATTGTGGGTTTATGATCAAGATTATCTATGAACAATATTTGATTCTTCTCTAAAATATTTTATACATGATTTAAATATCTTTGCAAGTCTCTTCGAATTATCAGTTTGGTTTGGCCTACTATATTGATCTTTCTTGCAATGGGAGAAGTGCTTAGCTTTGGGTTCAATCTTGCGGTGTCCTTTCCGAGTGATAGCAGGGGCAGCAAGGCATGTATTGTATTGTTTCCATTGAGGATAAAAATATGGGGTTTATATCATATTGCTTGAGTTTATCCCTCTACATCATGTCATCTTGCCTAATGCGTTACTCTATTCTTATGAACTTAATACTCTAGATGCATGATGGATAGCGGTCGATGTGTGGAGTAATAGTAGTAGATGCAGAATCGTTTCGGTCTACTTGTCGCGGACGTGATGCCTATATGCATGATCATGCCTAGATATTCTCATAATTATGCGCTTTTCTATCAATTGCTCGACAGTAATTTGTTCACCCACCATACAATTTGCTATCTTGAGAGAAGCCACTAGTGAAACCTATGGCCCCCGGGTCTATCTTCCATCATATTATTTTCCTATCTACTTGCTATTTCCAAAATTGTTTATTTTGCAATCTTTACTTTTCAATCTATACAATAAAAATACCAAAAATATTTATCATATTATCTCTATCAGATCTCACTTTTGTAAGTGACCGTGAAGGGATTGACAACCCCTTTATCACGTTGGTTGCGAGGTTCTTGTTTGTTTGTGCAGGTACTAGGGACTTGCGTGTTACCTCCTACTGGATTGATACCTTGGTTCTCAAAACTAAGGGAAATACTTACGCTACTTTGCTGCATAACCCTTTCCTCTTCAAGGGAAAACCAATGCAAGCTCAAGAGGTAGCACCCCCTCTAGTCGATAACTAGCACTTTCAATTGGTATCAGAGCAAGGTGCTCCCTTGTTCTGTGTGATCCGGTTTAATCACTAGGAGTTTTAGCTATGTCGACTGCAAGGATAATAAAGGTCTCTGCTGCTTGCTCTATCCTCGATGACACTGATTACCCCTACTGGAAGAACAAGGTTGATGTCTACTACACAACCTTCTTCTTTTAGACGTAGTTGGGCCTCCAAGTGCAGAGGTTTGTAGGACAGTAGCAAATTTCCCTCAAGTGGATGACCTAAGGTTTATCGATCCGTAGGAGGCGCAGATGAAGATGGTCTCTCTCAAGCAACCCTGCAACCAAATAACAAAGAGTCTCTTGTGTCCCCAACACACCCAATACAATGGTAAATTGTATAGGTGCACTAGTTCGGCGAAGAGATGGTGATACAAGTGCAATATGGATGGTAGATAAAGGTATTTGTAATCTGAAAATATAAAAACAGCAAGGTAACTAATGATAAAAGTGAGCCTAAACGGTATTGCAATGCGTTGAAACAAGGCCTAGGGTTCATACTTTCACTAGTGCAAGTTCTCTCAACAATAATAACATAATTGGATCACATAACTATCCCTCAACATGCAACAAAGAGTCACTCCAAAGTCACTAATAGCAGAGAACAAATGAAGAGATTATGGTAGGGTACGAAACCACCTGAAAGTTATTCTTTCCAATCAATCCATTGGGCTATTCCTATAAGTGTCACAAATAGCCCTAGAGTTCGTACTAGAATAACACCTTAAGACACAAATCAACCAAAACCCTAATGTCACCTAGATACTCCAATGTCACCTCAAGTATCTGTGGGTATGATTATACGATATGCGTCACACAATCTCAGATTCATCTATTCAACCAACACATAGGACCTCAAAGAGTGCTCCAAAGTTTCTACCGGAGAATCACGACGAAAACGTGTGCCAACCCCTATGCAAAGGTTCATGGGCGGAACCCGCAAGTTGATCACCAAAACATACATCAAGTGAATCACGTGATATCCCATTGTCATCACAGATACGCACGGCAAGACATACATCAAGTGTTCTCAAATCTTTAAAGACTCAATCCGATAAGATAACTTCAAGGGGAAACTCAATCCATTAGAAGAGAGTAGAGGGGGGGAGAAAACATCATAGGATCCAAATATAATAGCAAAGCTCGCGATACATCAAGATCGTATCACCTCAAGAACACGAGAGAGAGAGATCAAACACATAGCTACTGGTACGTACCCTCAGTCCCGAGGGAGAACTACTCCCTCCTCGTCATGGAGAGCACCGGGATGATGAAGATGGCCACCGAAGAAGGATTGCCCCCTCCGGCAGGGTGCCGGAACGGGTCTAGATTGGCTTTCGGTGGCTATGGAGGCTTCTGGCGGCGGAACTCCCGATCTATTGTGCTCTCGGATGTTTTTAGGGTATATGGAGATATATTGGCGGAAGAAGTATGTCAGGGGGGCACGAGGGGCCCACGAGGGTGGAGGGCGCGCCCAGGGGGGTGGGCGCCCCCCCTACCTCGTGGCCTCCTCGAAGCTTCCCTTACGTGGACTTCAAGCCTTCTGGGCTTCTTTTCTTCCAAAAATGAGTTCCTTGAAGTTTCAGGTCAATTGGACTCCGTTTGATTTTCCTTTTCTTCGAAACCCTAAAACAAGGTAAAAACAGAAACTGGCACTACGCTCTGGGTTAATAGGTTAGTCCCAAAAAATGATATAAAAGTGTATAATAAAGCCACATAAACATTCAAAACATTAGATAATATAGCATGGAGCAATCAAAAATTATAGATACGTTGGAGACGTATCAGCATCCCCAAGCTTAATTCCTGCTCGTCCTCGAGTAGGTAAATGATAAAAATAGAATTTTTGATGTGGAGTGCTACTTGGCATAATTGTAATGTTATTCTTCTTAATTGTGGTATGAATATTCAGATCCGAAATATTCAAGACAAAAGTTCATATTGACATAAAAATGATAATACTTCAAGCATACTAACTAAGCAATTATGTCTTCTCAAAATAACATGTCCAAAGAAATTCATCCCTACAAAATCATATGGTTTAGTCATGTTTCATTTTCGTCACACAAGAATGCTCTCATCATGCACAACCCCGATGACAAGCCAAGCAATTGTTTCATACTTTAGTAATCTCAAACCTATAAACTTTCACGCAATATATGAGCGCGAGCCATGGACATAGCACTATGGGTGGAATAGAATATAATGAGGGGGTTATGTGGAGAAGACAAAAAGGAGAAAGTCTCACATCAACGAGGCTAATCAATGGGCTATGGAGATGCCCATCGATTGATGTTAATGCAAGGAGTAGGGATTGCCATGCAACGGGTGCACTAGAGCTATAAATGTATGAAAGCTCAATAAAAGAAACTAAGTGGGTGTGCATCCAACTTGCTTGCACATGAATACCTAGGGAACTTGAGGAGGCCCATTGTTGGAATATACAAGCCAAATTCTATAATTAAAATTTCCCACTAGTATATGAAAGTGACAAAACAAGAGACTCTCTATCATGAATATTATGGTGCTACTTTTAAGCACAAGTGTGGCAAAGGATAGTAGCATTGTCCCTTCTCTCTTTTTCTCTCTTTTTCATTTTTTTTATTTTTTGGGCCTTCTCTTTTTTTATGGCCTTTTTCTTTTCTTTTTTGGGCCTTCTTTTTTATGGCCTTTCTCTTTTTTTATTCCTCACTTGGGACAATGCTCTAGAAAATGATGATCATCACACTTCTATTTTTTTACAACTCAATGATTACAACTCGATACTAGAACAAAGTATGACTCCATATGAATGCCTCCGGCGGTGTACTGGGATATGCAATGAACCAAGAGTGACATGTATGAAAGAATTATGAACGGTGGCTTTGCCACAAATACTATGTCAACTACATGATCATGCTTAGTAATATGACAATGATGAATGTGTCATGATAAACGGAATGGTGGAAAGTTGCATGGCAATATATCTCGGAATGGCTATGGAAATGCCATAATAGGTAGGTATGGTGGCTGTTTTGAGGAAGATATAAGGAGGTTTATGTGTGATAGAGCATATCATATCACGGGGTTTGGATGCACCGGCGAAGTTTGCGCCAACTCTCAATGTGAGAAAGGGCAATGCACGGTACCGAAGGGGCTAGCAATGATGGAAGGGTGAGAGTACGTATAATCCATGGACTCAACATTAGTCATAAAGAACTCACATACTTATTGCAAAAATCTACAAGTCATCAAAAACCTCGGCACTACGTGCATGCTCCTAGGGGGATAGATTGGTAGGAAAAGACCATCGCTCGTCCCCGACCGCCACTCATAAGGAAGACAATCAAATAACACCTCATGTTTCAAATTTGTTACATAACGTTTACCATACGTGCATGCTACGGGACTTGCAAACTTCAACACAAGTATCTCTCAAATTCACAACTACTCAACTAGCATGACTTTGATATTATTACCTCCATATCTCAAAACAATCATCAAGCATCAAACTTCTCTTAGTATTCAAAACACTCAAAGGAAAGTTTTATTATTCTCGAATACCAAGCACATTAAGATTTTAAGCAAATTACAATGCTATTTAAGAGTCTCAAAATAATATAAGTGAAGCATGAGAGTTCATATATTTCTTCAAAATAAAACTACCACCATGCTCTAAAAGATATAAGTGAAGTACTAGAGCAAACAACAAACTACTCCGAAAGATTTAAGTGAAGGTCAATGAGTAGTCGAATAATTATGCAACTATGTGAAGACTCTCTAAAATTTAATAATTTCAGATCTTAATATTTTATTCAAACAGCAAGCAAAACTAAAGAAAATAAAATGACGCTCCAAGCAAAACACATATCATGTGGTAAATAAAAATATAGCTCCAAGTAAAGTTACCGATGAATGAAGACGAAAGAGGGGATGCCTTCCGGGGCATCCCCAAGTTTAGGCTTTTGGTTGTCCTTGAATATTACCTTGGGTTCCTTGGGCATCCACAAGCTTAGGCTCTTGCCACTCCTTATTCCATATTCCATCGAATCTTTACCCAAAACTTGAAAACTTCACAACACAAAACTTAACAAAAAACTCGTAAGCTCCGTTAGTATAAGAAAATAAAAATACCACTTCAAGGTACTGTAATTAACTCATTCTTTATTTATATTAGTGTTAAACCTACTGTATTCCAACTTCTCTATGGTTAATAAACTCTTTTACTAGCCATAGATTCATCAAAATAAGTAAACAACACATGAAAAACAGAATCTGTCAAAAACAGAATAGTCTGTAGTAATCTGAATCAAACATATACTTATGGAACTCATAAAATTCTCAAATAAATTGATGGACCTGAGAAATTTATCTATTAATCATCTTCAAAAAGAATTAACTAAATATCACTCTCCAAATAAAAATGGCAGCAATTCTCGTGAGCGCTAAAGTTTCTGTTTTTTTTACAGCATGATCAACAAGACTTCTCCCAAGTCTTCCCAAAGGTTCTACCTGGCACAAACACTAATTAAAAGCATAAAACCACATTTAAACAGAGGTTAGATGAATTATTTATTACTAAAAAGGAACAAAAAGCAACGAACAAAAATAAAGTTGGGTTGCCTCCCAACAAGCGCTATCGTTTAACGCCCCTAGCTAGGCATGATGATTTCAATGATGCTCACATAAAGGATAAGAATTGTAACATAAAGAGAGCATCATTAAGAATATAACAAGCACATTTAAGTCTAACCCACTTCCTATGCATAGGAATTTTGTGAGCAAACAACTTGTGGTAACAAGAATCAACTTGCATAGGAAGGTAAAACAAGCATAACTTCAAAACTTTAAGCACATAGAGAGGAAACTTGATATTATTGCAATTCCTACAAGCATATGTTCCTCCCTCATAATAATTTTCAGTAGCATCATGAATGAATTCAATAATATAACCAGCACCTAAAGCATTATTTTCATGATCTACGAGCATAGAAATTTTATTACTCTCCACACAAGCAAAATTCTTCTCATGAATAATAGTGGGAGCAAACTCAACAAAATAATTATCATGTGAGGCATAATCCAATTGAAAACTAAAGTCATGATGACAAGTTTCATGGATATCATTATTCTTTATAGCATACAAGTCATCACAATAATCATCATAGATAGCAACTTTGTTCTTATAATCAATTGGAACCTCTTCCGAAATAGTGGATACATCACTAAATAAAGTCATGACCTCTCCAAATCCACTTTCATCAATATAATCACCATAAATAGGAGGCATGCTTTCATCATAATAAATTTTCTCATCAAAACTTGGGGGACAAAAAATATCATCTTCATTAAACATAGCTTCCCCAAGCTTGTGGCTTTGCATATCATTAGCATCATAGATATTCAAGGAATGCATACTAACAACATTGCAATCATGCTCATCATTCAAATATTTAGTGCCAAACATTTTAATGCATTCTTCTTCCAACACTTTGGCACAATTTTCCTTTCCATCATACTCACGAAAGATATTAAAAAGATGAAGCATATGAGGTAGACTCAATTCCATTTTTTATAGTTTTCTTTTATAGACTAAACTAGTGATAAAACAAGAAACTAAAAGACTCGATTGCAAGATGTAAAGATATACCTTCAAGCACTCACCTCCCCGGCAATGGCGCCAGAAAAGAGCTTGATGTCTACTACACAACCTTCTTCTTGTAGACGTTGTTGGGCCTCCAAGTGCAGAGGTTTGTAGGACAGTAGCAAATTTCCCTCAAGTGGATGACCTAAGGTTTATCAATCCGTAGGAGGGGTAGGATGAAGATGGTCTCTCTCAAGCAACCCTGCAACCAAATAACAAAGAGTCTCTTGTGTCCCCAACACACCCAATACAATGGTAAATTGTATAGGTGCACTAGTTCAGCGAAGAGATGGTGATACAAGTGCAATATGGATGGTAGATAAAGGTATTTGTAATCTGAAAATATAAAAACAGCAAGGTAACTAATCATAAAAGTGAGCGTAAACGGTATTGCAATGCATTGAAACAAGGCCTAGGGTTCATACTTTCACTAGTGCAAGTTCTCTCAATAATAATAACATAACTGGATCACATAACTATCCCTCAACATGCAACAAAGAGTCACTCCAAAGTCAATAATAGCGGAGAACAAACGAAGAGATTATGGTAGGGTACGAAACCACCTCAAAGTTATTCTTTCCAATCAATCCGTTGGGATATTCCTATAAGTGTCACAAACAGACCCAGAGTTCGTACTAGAATAACACCTTAAGACACAAATCAACCAAAACCCTAATGTCACCTAGATACTCCAATGTCACCTCAAGTATCCATGGGTATGATTATGCGATATGCATCACACAATCTCAGATTCATCTATTCAACCAACACATAGGACCTCAAAGAGTGCCCCAAAGTTTCTACTGCAGAATCACGACGAAAACGTGTGCCAACCCCTATGCATAGGTTCATGGGCGGAACCCGCAAGTTGATCACCAAAACATACATCAAGTGAATCACGTGATATCCCATTGTCACCACAGATACGCATGGCAAGACATACATCAAGTGTTCTCAAATCTTTAAAGACTCAATCCGATAAGATAACTTCAAGGGAAAAATCAATCCATTACAAGAGAGTAGAGGGGGGAGAAAACATAATAGGATCCAAATATAATAGCAAAGCTCGTGATACATCAAGATCGTATCACCTCAAGAACACGAGAGAGAGAGAGAGAGAGAGAGATCAAACACATAACTACTGGTATGTACCCTTAGCCCCGAGGGAGAACTACTCCCTCCTCGTCACGGAGAGCACCGGGATGATGAAGATGGCCATTGGAGAAGGATTGCCCCCTCAGGCAGGGTGCCAGAACGGGTCTAGATTAGCTTTCGGTGGCTACGGAGGCTTCTGGCGGCGGAACTCCCGATCTATTGTGCTCTCGAATGTTTTTAGGGTATATGGAGATATATAGGCCGAAGAAGTACATCAGGGGGGACATGAGGGGCCCACGAGGGTGGGCGCGCCGCCCTACCTCGTGGCCTCCTCGAAGCTTCCCTTACGTGGACTTCAAGTCTTCTGGGCTTCTTTCCTTTCAAAAATGAGTTCCATGAAGTTTCAGGTCAATTGGACTCCATTTGATTTTCCTTTTCTTCGAAACCCTAAAACAAGGTAAAAACAGAAACTGGCACTGGGCTCTAGGTTAATAGGTTAGTCCCAAAAAATGATATAAAGGTGTATAATAAAGCCCATAAACATTCAAAACAATATATAATATAGCATGGAGCAATCAAAAATTATAGATACGTTGGAGATGTATCAAAGATGCACATGCATCTCGAAGCCATTGATGTCGACCTCTGGTATGTTGTCAAGAATGGCATTCCCAAGGTCGGTGAAGGTGTCACCGCTGCTGATGTCAAGAGGTTCATTCAACTGGACTCGACCGCCAAGAACATCATCTGTGGTCATCTGACCAAAGGACAATATGGTCGTGTGAGTGCACTGGAAACTGTGAAGTTGGTTTGGGACTGGCTGTCCAAGGTCAACGAAGGCGTCTCAACTCAGAGAGACTCAAGTATTGATGTTCTTCATAACCTCTTCAAGAGAAACTACAATGAGAATGTCTAGCTCACATTTGATCGCCTCACTAATATCACAAATGAGCTTCGCGCTCTTGTCGCCACTGAGATCACCAAGCACGAAAATCATGAAGAAACTTCTGAGATCACTTGACAACTCATTTGACACCCTAGCCCTGATGATACAAGAGCGTCCTGACTTGAAGATCTTGATCCATCTGACATACTTGAGAGACTCAACACACACAAGTTCTAGCTATGTGAGAAGAGGGACATCTATGGCCCCAACTATGGTTGAACCCATGCTTTGAAGGCAAAGGCTGTTTCCTCATCTGAAGAAGAATCTGACTACAGTTCTGAGGATCCAGAAGACATTGGAAAGGAGCTTGCTATGCTCATGAAGAAGTTCTCCAAAAAAATCGCTTTGAAAAGTATTCAAGATTCCAGCTCAAGAAATGAGGAGGCTTCCACTCATGACCACAAGAAGAGAACATGCCACAAATGCAAGAAGCCTAGCCACTACATCTCTGAGTGCCCTCAATGGGACAAGGAATCTAAGAAGAAGAAGAAGAAGAAGAAGAAGAGCAAGGAATATGATTCTGACGACAAGAAGAAGAAGAAATCCTCAAAGTATTCTTCCAAGTCTTCATCAAAGTCTTCATCTCACAAGAAGAGCTCATCCAACAAGGCTCGTGCATTCGTTGGCAAGGAAATGGATTCAGAGGAGGAGTATGCTTCTCAGGAGGTGATGTCGCTTGAAGCTATGTCGGTTTTTTCCCCAAAGAGGAAGGGATGATGCAACACAGTGGCGGTAGGTATTTCCCTCAGATATGAAACCAAGGTTATCGAACCAATAGGAGAACCAAGCAACACAACGTAAACAGCCCCTGCACACAGATAACAAATCCTCGCAACCCAACGTGTTAAAGGGGTTGTCAATCCCTTTCGGGTAATGGCGCCAGAAATGGCACGTGGACGAGAGAAAGTTGTAAATATTGATAGATCGAACGCCAAATAAAATAAATTGCAGCAAGGTATTTTTGTATTGTTGGTTTAATAGATCTGAAAATAAAAGGCAAATAAAATAGATCGCAAAGGCAAATCTATGAGAAAGAAGACCCGGGGGCCATAGGTTTCACTAGTGGCTTCTCTCGAGAAAAATAGCAAACGGTGGGTGAACAAATTACTATTGGGCAATTGATAGAACCACAAATAATTATGACGATATCCAGGCAATGATCATTACATAGGTATCACGTCCAAGATTAGTAGACCGACTCCTGCCTGCATCTACTACTATTACTCCACACATCGACCGCTATCCAGCATGCATCTAGTGTATTAAGTTCATGGAAAAACGGAGTAATGCAATAAGAATGATGACATGATGTAGACGAGACCCGTTTATCTATGGTGGTAGATATAGATCCCATCTTTTTATCCTTAGTAGCAACGATACATACGTGTCAGTTCCCTTTCTGTCACTGGGATCAAGCACCGTAAGATCGAACCCACTACCGGGCACCCCTTCCCATTGCAAGATAAATAGATCAAGTTGGCCAAAAAAACCAAATATCGGATAAGAAATATGAGTCTATAAGAGATCATGCATAAATGAGATCAAAGAAACTCAAATACTTTCATGGATATAAAAAGATAGATCTGATCATAAACTCAAAGTTCATCGATCCCAACAAACACACCGCAAAAGAGTTACATCATATGGATCTCCAAGAGACCATTGTATTGAGAATCAAGAGAGAGATAGAGATAGAGATGAAGCCATCTAGCTACTAACTAGGGACCCGAAGGTCTACAAAGAACTACTCACCAATGGAAGTGGTGAACCCCTCTGTGATGGTGTCTAGATTGGATCTGGTGGTTCTGGACTCTGCGGCGGCTGGAATTGATTTTCATAGACTCCCCTAGGGTTTTTGGAATATTTGGCTATTTATAGAGTAAAGAGGCGGTCCGGGGGCACCCGAGGTGGGCACAACCCACCCGCGTGCCCTGGTGGGTTGTGCTCCCCTTGGAGCACCCCCAAGTGCTTCTCCGACCCATTGGATGTATTCTGGTCCAAAAAAATCTACAAATTTTTTTGCTACGTTTGGACTCCATTTGGTATTGATTTCTTGCGATGTAAAAAACATGCAAAAAAACAACAACTGGCACTTGGCACTATGTCAATTGGTTAGTACCAAAAAATGATATAAAATGACTATAAAATGATTATAAAACATCCAAGAATGATAATATAACAACACACAAAAGAGAAATTTATTTTGAAAATTAGAGATGGCACATATAAATTTGCTTAGAACGGCAAAAGAAAACAACATATAGGTAGGTATAGTGAACTCATATAGCAAAACTGGTTTAAAGGATTTTGGATGCACAAGTAGTGATCATACTTAGTGCAAGATGAAGGCTAGCAAAAGATTGAGAAGTGACCAACCAAGAAACAAATAATCTCGTAAGCGAGCATTAAGCATAACTAACACTGAGTAATGCACCACAAGTAGGATGTAATTTCATTTCACAACTATTGACTTTCGTGCTTGCATAGGGAATCAAAAACCTTAACACCAATATTCTTACTAAAGCATAATTACTCATCAACATGACTCACATATCATATGATCATATCTCAAAACTATTACAGGAATCAAGTTTATTTTGTCCAACGATGTTAATGAAAGTTTTTATTATATCCTTCTTGGATATCTATCACTTTGGGACTAATTTTCATGTGTTGATTTTGATAAACTCAAACAAATATAAGTGAAGATCATGAGCATAATATTTCTTTCTCCCAAATTAATTTAAGTGAAGCAAGAGAGAATTTCTAAAAAACATTACTAACTCTCAAATAAATCTAAGTGAAGCAAGAGAGCATTTATTCAAAAGTACTAAAGCAAACCGTGCTCAAAAAGATACAAGTGAGGCACTAGAGAAAATCCATAGATCATAAAAATTTAAATGAAGCATAGAGAGCAATTCTAACAAGTCATGGCATAATTTTGGCTCTCTCAAATAGGTGTGTTCAGCAAGGATTCAAGACTTAAAACCTAAAGCAAAACAAGTAAAGACTCATATCATACAAGACGCTCCAAGCAAAACTCATAGTATGTGACGAATAAAAATATAGCTTCGAGTAAAACACCGATGGTCGTTAGAAAAAAGAGGGGATGCCACTCGGGGCACCCCCAAGCTTAGTTGCTTGCTTATCTTTGGATATTAGCTTGGGATTCTATGGGCATCCCCAAGCTTAGGCTCTTCTTACTCCTTATTCCTTCATCCATCGTAACATCACCCAAAACTTGAAAACTTCAATCACACAAAGCTCAACAAAACCTTCGTGAGATCTGTTAGTATAAGAAAACAAATCACTACTATAAGTGTTGTTGCAAACCAATTCATATTTAATTCTTGCATTATATCTACTGTGTTCCAACTTTTCTATGGCAAAAACTCTTCAAAGAAAACCATAGAATCATCAAAACAAGCACACAACACAAAGAAAACAGAATCTGTCAAAAACAGAACACTCTGTAGCAATCTGGGTATTTCGAATACTTATGTAACTCCAAAAATTCTGAAAAATTAGGAAGACCTGAGAAATTTGTATATTAATCTTCTTCAAAAATAATTGGTGTTTTATCACACTCTGGTTAAAAATGAAAATTATTACCGAAAGTGCAAAAGTTTTTGTTTTCAGCAAGATCAAGTCAACTATCACCCAAGAAGATCCTAAAGGCTTTACTTGGCAAAAACACTAATTAAAACACAAAAAACACAATCATAACATTAGCATAATTGTGCTAACACTCAAGAACAGGAAGCAAAAATAAATTTTATTCATTGGGTTGCCTCCCAACAAGCGTTATTGTTTCACGCCCCTAGCTAGGCATAAAGCAAGGATCTAAGTTTTGTCATCCTTATTCTTAATTTCCTTAGAGGTGTTTTTGTCATGTGGTTTTGTGAAAACAACATAAAACATAGTGTCCATAGAAATATTAGCACAATTAAGTTGCTCATTATCATAAACCTTTTGATTTCCGATAACAATCCAAGAGTAATGTTGATTAACATTATTGAAAACTTGTTGGGTTACATCTAGAATGGGGACTTCCTTCTTAAGATTCTCATCAAAATTTCTATTATCCCCAAGAAAATGCCTTAACGCATAATCACTATTGTAAAGAATTTCATCTATCACGGGCTTTTCATGATTCATACCATAAAAATCAAAGATTTCCCTAACTTCCCGTATTATGTAGTCAGATTCATTCATAAGAACGAGAGTGGCTAACTTTTAAGCCATATGATTCTTTATATTGGGAAGCTCAAAAAAAATCTTTGCAAAGTAGGATGAGTACGGATAAATTTACTTTCAAGTTTTAGAACTAGTGCTGAAATAGCATCCACATAAGATCTAGTATTTCTAAGTATAGGAGCATCATCAAGACTTAAATTTCCAACACAATTGAAAAATTCTTGGATACGTTCTTTTCCCATAACATTCCCTTGCCCCAAGATAAAAGTTTTAGCATCCAAAATGCCCGTACGTCCAATCTTAGGAGTTATGCCATCATCTGTTGTTGCCATACCCAAATCACTCATGATTACAGGCATAGTATAGATCTGATGAGAAAACGACGAACGAAAAGAGGGCGAATAAAAAGGCAAATTTTTTGTGAAGTGGGGGAGAGGAAAATGAGAGGCAAACGGAAAATAATGTAAATTGCGAGATGAGATTTGTGATTAGGAACCTTGTAGGTGTTGATGATGTTTCCCCGGCAACGGCGCCACAAATTTCTCTTGATGTCTGCTAGAACTACATCGGTATTTGCCCAAAGAGGAAGGGATGATGCAGCATATCGACGGTAGATATTTCCCTCAGTGATGAGACCAAGGTTATCGAACTAGTAGGAGAACCAAGCAACACTATGTAAATAACACCTGCACACAAATAACAAATACTCGCAATCCCACGTGTTAAAGGGGTTGTCAATCCCTTTCGAGTAATAGCACCAAAAATTGGCAAACGGACGCAATAAAAGTATGATAGATGGGATAAATAGATCTCGAATAAAATAAATTGCAGCAAGGGATTTTTGTATTTTTGGTTTAATAGATCTGAAAATAAAAGCAAAAAATATAGATCGCAAAGGCAAATATATTAAGGAAGAGACCAGGGGGCCGTAGGTTTCACTAGTGGCTTCTCTCGAGAAAAATAGCAAGCGGTGGGTAAACGAATTACTATTGGGCAATTGATAGAACTTCAAATAATCATGACGATATCCAGGCAATGATCATTATATAGGCATCACATCCAAGATTAGTAGACCGACTCCTGCCTGCATCTACTACTATTACTCCACACATCGACTGCTATCCAACATGCATCTAGTGTATTAAGTTCATGGAGAAATGGAGTAATGCAATAAGAACTATGAAATGATGTAGACAAGATCTATTTATGTAGAAATAGACCCCATCTTGTTATCCTTAATAGCAATGATACATATGTGTCGGTTCCCCTTCTATCACTGGTATCAAGCACCGTAAGATCGAACCCATTACAAAGCACCTCTTACCATTGCAAGATAAATAGATCAAGTTGGCCAAACAAAACCAAAATATCAGAGAAGAAATACGAGGCTATAATTAATCATGCATATAAGAGATCAAAGAAGACTCAAATAAATTTCATGGATAAAAAGAGATAGATTTGATCATAAACTCAAAGTACATCGGATCCCAACAAACATACCGCAAAAGAATTACATCATATGGATCTCCAAGAGACCAATGTATTGAGAATCAAACGAGAGACAGGAAGCCATCTAGCTACTAACTACGGACCCCGAAGGTCTACAAAGAACTACTCATGCATCATCGGAGAGGCACCAATGGACATGATGAACCCCTCCGCGATGGTGTCTAGATTGGATCTGGTGTTTCAGGAACTTGCAGCGGCTGGAATTGATTTTCGTCGACTCCCCTAGGGTTTTTTGGAATATTTGGCTATTTATAGAGTAAAGAGGTGGTCCGGGGGGCACCCGAGGTGGGCACAACCCACCCACGTGCCCTGGTGTGTTGTGCTCCTCTTGGAGCACCCCCAGGTGCTTCTCCAGCCCATTGGATGTATTCTGGTCCAAAAAAATCCACAAAAAGTTTTGCTGCGTTTGGACTCCGTTTGGTATTGATTTCTTGCGATGTAAAAAAACATGCAAAAAACAGCAACTGGCACTTGGCACTATGTCAATTGGTTAGTACCAAAAAAAGATATAAAATGATTATAAAACATCCAAGAATGATAATATAACAGCATGGAACAATCAAAAATTATAGATACATTGGAGATGTATCACACGCCCCCTGACTTGTGGGCCCCTCGGGCACTCCCTTGACGTGAGACCGGCGCCAAAATTTTCTATAAATACAGAAACCTCTTAAAAGAACCCTAGATCGGAAGTTACGTTGTTGTAAGCCTCTATAGCCATGAAAAATCAATCGGGAGCCCGTTTCGGCACCCAGCCGGAGGGGGAAACCATCACCAGAGGCCATCTTCATCATCCCGGTGGTCTCCATGACGAGGAGGGAGTAGTTCACCCTCGGGGCTGAGGGTATGTACCGGTAGCTATGTGTTTGATCTCTCTCTCTCTCATGTTCTTGATTTGGCACGATCTTGATGTACCACAAGCTTTGTTACTATAGTTGGATCATATGGTGTTTCTCCCTCTCTATCTTCTTGTGATGAATTGAGTTTTACCTTTGAGGTTTCACTATTACCGGATTGAATACTTTTATCGATTTGAGAACACTTGATGTATGTCTTGTGTGGGATACCCATGGTGACAATGGGGTGTTCTATTGATTCACTTGATGTATGTTTTAGCACCCGATTCCCGAGGTGACATTGGGGTAATCTATGTGAGGGAGTCCTAGATTAGGGGGTCTTCGAATAGCCGGATTATATCCTTTGGCCGGACTGTTGGACTATGAAGATACAAGATTGAAGACTTTGTCTCGTGTCCGGATGGTACTCTACTTGGCGTGGAAGGCAAGCTAGGCAATACGGATATGTATATCTCCTCCTTTGTAACCGACCTTGTGTAACCCTAGCCCTTTCCGGTGTCTATATAAACCGGAGGGTTTTAGTCCATAAGACAACATACAATCATACCATAGGCTAGCTTCTAGGGTTTAGCCTCTCCAATCTCGTGGTAGATCAACTATTGTAATACCCATATCATCAAGAATAAATCAAGCAGGACGTAGGGTTTTACCTCCATCAAGAGGGCCCGAACCTGGGTAAAACATCGTGTTCCCTGCCTCTTGTTACCATCCGCCTTAGACGCATAGTTCGGGACCCCCTACCCGAGATCCGCCGGTTTCGACACCGACATTGGTGCTTTCATTGAGAGTTCCTCTGTGTCATCGCCGTTAGACTTCATGGCTCCTTCTATCATCGATAGCGATGCAGTCCAGGATGAGACTTTTCTCCCCGGACAGATCTTTGTGTTTGGCGGCTTCGCACTGCAGGCCAACTCGCTTGGCCATCTGGAGCAGATCGAAAGTTACGCCCCTGGCCACTAGGTCAGGTTTGGAAGCTTAAACTACACGGCCGATATCTGCGGAGACTTGATCTTCAACGGATTCGAGCCTCTGTCTTGTGCGTCATGCAGTCACGATGAGTACGATTTAGCTCTACCATCAGACACTGTTCAGGAGATCGCACCGGCAGCCGCTCTGACCCTCAATTCAGAGCCAGTTGCGCCGTCCATGGACGGGTGGATGGACCCCGCCACGGAGGCCTTACCCTCAGCGGCGATTGAGCCGAACATCGACCTTACCCTATGCGAGAGCCGTGTTGTCAGACTGCCGGACCCTTCTCCGGCCACGGACTCCGAACCGCCTGCGCCCATTCCTAGCGAATCCGATTGGGCACCGATCATGGAGTTTACCTCCGCGGATATTTTTCAGCACTCGCCCTTTGGCGACATACTGAACTCATTAAGGTCTCTCTCCTTGTCAGGAGGATCCTGGCCGAACTATGTCCGGCAGGATTGGGATGCGGGTGACGAAGAAATTCGCTGCCCACCCACCACCCACTTAGTAGCCAGTGTTGACGACTTAACCGACATGATCGACTTCGACTCCGAAGACATCGACGGTATGGACGACGATGCGGGAGACAAAGAGGAACCACTACCCACAGGGCATTGGACAGCCACCTCATCATACGATATATACATGGTGGACACACCCAAAGAAGGTAATGGTGACGAGACAACAGAGGATGACTCCTCCAAGAAGCAACCCAAGCATCAACGTCAGCGCCGCCGCTCTAAGTCCCGCCAAAGCAAAAGTGTTGATACTGGCACAGGAGATAATAACACTCCAGATAGTGCCGAAGATGGCAACAATCCCCTCCAGCAAGATTTAGAGCAGGAGGATGGAGGAGCCAGCCCTCCAGAGAGAGCAGCCGATGGAGAGGCAGAGGATGATAATTGCATGCCCCCCTCCGAAGACGAGGCAAGCCTCGACGATGACGAATTCGTCGTGCCAGAGGATCCCGTCGACCAAGAGCGCTTCAAGCACCGGCTTATAGCCACGGCAAATAGCCTTAAGAAAAAGCAGCAGCAGCTTCAAGCTAATCAAGATCTGCTAGCTGACAGATGGACTGAAGTCCTCGCAGCCAAGGAATATAAACTCGGGCGCCCCTTCAAGAGTTACCCAAAATGCAGGTTCCTACCCCGACTGGAGGAAGAAGCGTATGACGCGGCTGATCGGCCACCTCGTGGCCGCGATCGAGAGGCATTCCAGCCAAAAGCTCAGCCTGCAGGCCGACACCATTCAAATAAAAAGGCATGGGGAAATATGCCAGACCTGCAAGACGTATTGGAGGACAAAGCAAAACATGCAAGATCGATCTACGGATCACGAGGGCGCGCCACTATGCAAGACGATAAACGTCATGCCGGATACAGTAAAAGTAAGTCTGGCCAGGCCGACCACAGCGGACACGACTCATTCGAGCTGCGTCGCGACATAGCCCAGTACAGAGGCGCCGCACACCCCCTATGCTTCACAGACGAAGTAATGGATCATCAAATCCCATAGGGTTTCAAACCCGTAAATATTGAATCATACGACGGCACAACAGATCCTGCGGTATGGATCGAGGATTTCCTCCTCCACATCCACATGGCCCGCGGTGATGACTTACATGCCATCAAATATCTCCCACTCAAACTTAAAGGACCAGCTCGGCATTGGCTCAACAGCTTGCTAGCAGAGTCCATTGGCTGTTGGGAAGATCTAGAAGCCGCATTCCTCGACAACTTTTAGGGCACTTATGTGCAACCACCAGATGCCGATGACTTGAGCCACATAATTTAGCAGCCAGAGGAATCGGCCAGGCAATTCTGGACACGGTTCCTAACAAAGAAAAATCAGATCGTCGACTGTCCGGATGCAGAGGCTCTAGAAGCTTTCAAGCACAACATCCGCGATGAGTGGCTAGCCCGGCACCTTGGTCAGGAAAAGCCGAAATCTATGGCAGCCCTCACGACACTCATGACCCGCTTTTGTGCGGGAGAAGACAGCTAGCTGGCTCGTAGTAACAACATATCAAAGAACCATGGTACTTCGGATACCAAGGACGGTAGTAGCAGGTCACGTCGCAACAAACATAAGCGCCGCATTAACAGCGACAATACCGAGGACACAACAGTCAATGCCGGATTCAAAGGCTCTAAACCCGGTCAGCGAAAAAGCCATTCAAAAGAAGCACTCCGGGCTCGTCCAGTTTGGACCGTATACTCGATCGCTCGTGTCAAATACACGGCACCCCCGACAAGCCAGCCAACCACACCAATAGGGATTGTTGGGTGTTCAAGCAGGCCGGCAAGTTAATTGCCGAAAACAAAGATAAGGGGCCACATAGCGATGACGAGGAGGAGCCCCGATAGCCGAATACCGGAGGACAGAAGAGGTTCCCCCCACAAGTGCGGATGGTGAACATGATATACGCAACCCACATCCCCAAGAGGGAGCGGAAGCGTGCGCTCAGGGACATATATGCGATGGAGCCAGTCGCCCCAAAGTTCAACCCATGGTCCTCCTGTCCGATCACCTTCGATCGCAGGGACCATCCCACTAGTATCCATCATGGCGGATTCGCTGCACTGGTCTTAGACCCAATTATCAACGGATTTCACCTCACTCGAGTCCTTATGGATGGCGGCAGCAGCCTGAACCTGCTTTACCAGGACACGGTGCGCAAAATGGGTATAGACCCCTCAAGGATCAAACCCACAAAAACGACCTTTAAAGGCGTCATACCAGGTGTAGAGGCCCATTGCACAGGCTCAGTCACACTGGAAGTGGTCTTTGGATCCCCGGATAACTTTCGAAGCGAAAAGTTAATCTTCGATATAGTCCCGTTCCGCAGTGGTTATCATGCACTGCTCGGGCGAACCGCATTTGCAAGATTCAATGCGGTACCGCATTATGCATACCTCAAGCTCAAGATGCCAGGACCTCGGGGGGTCATCACAGTTAATGGAAACACAGAGCGCTCTCTCCGCACGGAGGAGCACACTACGGCCCTCGCAGCAGAAGCGCAAAGCGGCCTCTCAAGGCAATCCACCAGTTCGGCGTTTCAAGACCCGGACACATTCAAGCGCGCTCGGAGTAATCGGCAACTAGACCGCCCGGCACGATCTGAGCTCACGTAGCAATGCGGCCCCCACCCCGGCCCAAGCCAAACGGCGAAATTCGTGCCACGCGTACATAATTACACATTAAAAATACCATGGGCACAGGCGGGGAGGGGGGCACAACTACGGCACGCCCCAATACGCGGCTTAAACCGCACTAGGGACTTCCCGCTTTGTTATTTTTCTCTTTCAGGACTTTAATCTCTGGAAACCCTGTCCGGCAGCATGATTGTCGAACACATGATGCAGCAACCAAGGAGGCAGAAAGCTACGTCACACCACGGAACTCCCAGGTGGATTACGATAACGAGTGAAATATTTGCTTTAATACTATTCCTCAGCTTGCCCTTGGAAGGGACATAGTCCTACTTTTTGCTTATCGCACTATCTGTATCATTCTGCTTTAACGCACATTTTTGAATAAACAATGCATACCATTACGACTATTATTGCATTCTTGTTATATATATATATATATGTGTTCATTAATGATGCCTTGCAACCGTACACTTTGGTATGGCCAATACACCAGGGGCTTAAGTACCCCACATTATGGTGTGAGAAGTCCGAACACTTTCACAAGTGCGGCACCCCGAACTTGTAGCATTATATGCATCAGCTCCGAATCATGTCTTTGGTCAAATCTTGGGTTTGCCCGGCTCCTATGTTTTGGTACCTTACGTTCCGCTCTATCGGCTAAGGTAGCACTAGGAGAACTACTGCGATTGTGCCCCGGTTCTGCTGGGCTAAGCACCTCAGTAGAGAAAGCTAAAACTGGCTGTCATGATAAGGCGAGAGACTGGTCGCTGTTCGGCGAGGTTTCGAGTCCCTAAAGACTTATGCCGCTTAGAGCGAGGAGCCGGTCCTGTCCGGCTTAAAGGCGTGCATCACGCCCCGAATTCGGCCTTCCGAATACCAGGGGCTTCGCCGAAATTTAAAATTATAGAATTCTATGGCTAAGTGAGAGTGATAAAGCATTATTAGTCTGGTTGCCTTGTTCGTTGTGCTGAGCACCTCCCTCGAAGGACCCAAAAATGGGAACAAGAGTGCTCAGGTTTATCCCGAACACCCCAGCACTCGCGGCATGGGGGCAGAAGCCGAGGACTAGCCATCTCTCAAATTGGATAAACAACCAAACAGAAGGTAATATTTTAAATTCAAACAAGCGTTGCATAGCGCATATTGTTGGGGAACGTAGCAGAAATTCAAAATTTTCTACGCATCACCAAGATCAATCTATGGAGTAATCTAGCAACGAGGGGAAGGAGAGTGCATCTACATACCCTTGTAGATCGCTAAGCGGAAGCGTTCAAGTGAACGGGGTTGATGGAGTCGTACTCGTCGTGATCCAAATCACCGATGATCCTAGTGCCGAACGGACGGCACCTCCGTGTTCAACACACGTACAGCCCGGTGACGTCTCCTACACCTTGATCCAGCAAGGGGAGAAGGAGAGGTTGGGGAAGACTCCATCCAGCAGTAGAACGACGGCATGGTGGTGGTGGAGGAGCGCGGGACTCCAACAGGGCTTCGTTAAGCACTACGAGAGACGAGGAGGGAGAGGGGTAGGGCTGCGCCAACCGGGAGAGCAAATCACATGTGTCGGGCAACCCAAACCTCAAGTATATATAGGGGAAGGGGAGGGGTTGTGCCCCCACCTAGGGTTCCCTCCCTAGGGGTGGCGGCAGCCCCCAGATCCCATCTGGGTGGCGGCCACAAGGGGGAGAGGGGGAGGCGCACCTGGGGTGGGCCTTGGGGCCCATCTGCCCTAGGGTTTGCCCCCTTCCCCTCTTGGAGGCGCCTTGGGCCTTGGTGGGAGGTGCCCCAGCCCACCTAGGGGATGGTCCCTTCCCACTATTGGCCCATGTAGGCCTCCGGGGCTGGTGGCCCCACCTGGTGGACCCCCGGACCCCTCCGGTGGTCCCGGTACACTACCGGTGATGCCCGGAACACTTCCGATGGCCAAAACCATACTTCCTATATAGAAATCTTTACCTCCGGACCATTCCAGACCTCCTCGTGACGTCCGGGATCTCATCCGGGACTCCGAACAACATTCAGTAACCACGTACATACTTTCCCTATAACCCTGGCGTCATCGAACCTTAAGTGTGTAGACCCTACGGGTTCGGGAGTCATGCAGACATGGCCGAGACAACTCTCCGGTCAATAACCAACAGCGGGATTTGGATACCCATGTTGGCTCCCACATGTTCCATGATGATCTCATCGGATGAACCACGATGTCAAGGACTTAATCAATCCCATATACAATTCCCTTTGTCCATCGGTACGATACTTGCTCAAGATTCGATCGTCGGTATCCTGATACCTTGTTCAATCTCGTTACTGGCAAGTCTCTTTACTCGTTCCATAACACATCATCTCGTGATCAACTCCTTGATCACATTGTGCACATTATGATGATGTCCTACCGAGTGGGCCCAGAGATACCTCTCCGTTTCACGGAGTGACAAATCCCAGTCTCGATTCGTGCCAACCCAACAGATACTTTCAGAGATACCTGTAGTGTACCTTTATAGCCACCCAGTTACTTGTGACGTTTGGCACACCCAAAGTACTCCTACAGTATCCGGGAGTTGCACAATCTCATGGTCTAAGGAAATGATACTTGACATTAGAAAAGCTTTAGCATACGAACTACACGATCTTTGTGCTAGGCTTAGGATTGGGTCTTGTCCATCACATAATTCTCCTAATGATGTGATCCCGTTATCAACGACATCCAATGTCCATGGTCAGGAAACCGTAACCATCTATTGATCAACGAGCTAGTCAACTAGAGGCTTACTAGGGACATGGTGTTGTCTATGTATCCACACATGTATCTGAGTTTCCTATCAATACAATTCTAGCATGGATAATAAACGATTATCATGAACAAGGAAATATAATAATAACCAATTTATTATTGCCTCTAGGGCATATTTCCAATAGTCTCCCACTTGCACTAGAGTCAATAATCTAGTTCACATCGCCATGTGATCAACACTCACAGGTCACATCACATGTGACCAACATCCAAGAGTCTACTAGACTCAATGATCTAGTTCACATCACTATGTGATAAACACTCAAAGAGTTCTGGGTTTGATCATGTTATGCTTGTGAGAGAGGTTGTAGTCAACGGGCCTTGCCATATTCAGATCCCTATGTATTTTGCAAAACTTTATGTCATATCATAGATGCTGCTACCACGTTCCACTTGGAGCTATTCCAAATTGTTGCTCCATTATATGTATCTAGTATCTCTACTCAGAGCTATCCGGATAGGTGTTAAGCTTGCATCGACGTAACTCTTTACGTCGAACTCTTTATCACCTCCATAACCGAGAAACATTTCCTTATTCCTCTAAGGATAATTTTGACCGCTATCTGGTGATCTACTCCTAGATCACCTTTGTACCCTCTTGCCAGACATGTGGCAAGGCACACATCACGTGCGGTACTTCAGCATGGCATACCGTATAGAGCCTATGACAAAAGCATAGGGGACGAACTTCGTCCTTCCTCTTTCTTCTGCCGTGGTCAAGCTTTGAGTCTTACTCAACTTCACTCCTTACAACTCAGGTAAGAACCCCTTCTTTGACTGATCTATTTTGAACTCCTTCAAAAACATGTCAAGGTGTGCGTTCTTTGAAAGTATCATCATGCGTCTTGATCTATCTCTATAGATCTTGATGCCCAATATGTAAGCAGCTTTATCCAGGTCTTCCTTTGAAAATCACTCTTCAAACAACCGTTTATGCTTTCCAAAAATTCTACATCATTTCGAATCAACAATATGCCATCCACATATACTTATCAGAAATGTTGTAGTGCTCCCACTCACTTTCTTGTAAATACAAGTTTCTAGCAAACATTGTATAAACCTAAAAGCTTTGATCACTCCATCAAAGCATATATTCCGACTCCGAGATGCTTGCTCTAGTCCATAGAAGGATTGCTGGAGCCAGCATACCTTTTAGCATCCTTAGGATCGACAAAACCTTTTATTGTATCACATACAACTTTTCTTACGAAAACTGGTAAGAAAACTTGTTTTGACATCCATCTGTAAGATTTCATAATCGAAAAATACAGCTAATGCTATCATGATTCTGACGGACTCAAGCATCGCTACGGGTGAGAAATTCTCATCGTAGTCAACTCCTTGAACTTGTGAAAAGACTCTTTCCCACAAGTCGAGCTTCATAGATGGTAACATTACCGCCCACGTCCGTCTTCTTCTTAAAGATCCATTCATCTCAATGGCTTGCCGATCATCGGGCAAGTCCACCACAGTCCCTACTTTGTTTTGATATATGGATCCTATTTCGGATTTCATGGCTTCTAACCATTTGTCGGAATACGGGCCCACCATCGCTTCTCCATAGCTCGTAGGTTCATTGTTGTCTAACAACATGATATCTAAGACAGGATTACCGTACCACTTAGGAGTAGTACATATCCTTGTCGACCTACGAGGTTCGATAGCAACTTGATCCGAAGCTTCATGATCACTATCATTAACTTCCTATTCAACAGACATAGGCGCCACAAAAAACATCTTTCTGTGTTGCGTCACTCTCTGGTTAAAGGTTCGACAACCTCATCAAGTTCTATCTTCCTCCCACTCAATTCTTTCGAGATAAACTCCTTCTCGAGAAAGGATCCGTTCTTAGCGACAAACAATTTGCCCTCGGATTTGAGATAGAAGGTATACCCAACTGTCACCTTTGGGTATCCTATGAAGACGTCTTTGTCCGCTTTGGGTTCGAGCTTCTCTGGCTGAAGCCTTTAAGCATCGCAGCCCCAAACATTAAGAAACGACAACTTTGGTTTCTTGCCAAACCAATGTTCATACGATGTCGTCTCAACGGACTTAGATGGTGTCCTATCTAAAGTGAATGCAGCTGTCTCTAACGCATAACCTCAAAATGAAAACGGTAGATCGGTAAGAGACATCATAGATCGCACCATATCTCATAAGGTTCGATTACGACGTCCGGACACACCATTAGTCTGTGGTGTTCCAGGTGGCTTCAACTGTGAAACAATTCCACAATGTCTTAAGTGATTGCCAAACTCATAACTCAGAAAATCCCCTTTTGATCAGATCGTACGAACATGATCTTTTTGTTATGATGATTCTTAACTTCACTCTGAAATCGCTTGAACTTTTCAAACGTTTCAGACTTGTGCTTCATTAAGTAAATATACATATATCTACTCAAATTGTCAGTGAAGATGAGAAAATAGCGATATCCACCGCACGCTTCAATTCTCATTGGATCACATGCATCAGCATGTATGATTTCCAACAAGTCACTTGCCCGTTTCATTGTACCTGAAAACGGGGTCTTAGTCATCCTGCCCCCATGAGGCATGGCTCGCATGTGTCAAGCGATTCAAAATCAAGTGACTCCAAACATCCATCGACATGGAGTTTCTTCATGCATCTTACGCCAATATGACCTAAGAGGCAGTGCCACGAGAAAGTGGTACTATCATTATTAACTCTACATCTTTTGGCGTGAACATGTGTATTACCACGACTGAGATTCAATGAACCACTCACATAGGGTGCATGACCATGAAAGGTATCATTCATGTAAATAGAATAACCATTATTCTCTAACTTAAATGAATGACCGTATTGCAGTGAACATGATCTAATCATATTCATGCTCAACGTAGACACCTGATAACATTTATCTAGGTTCAATACTAATCCCGAAGGCAGATGGAGCGTGCGATGGTGATCTCATCAACTTTTGAAACACTTCCAACACACATCGTCACCTCGCCATTAGCCAGTCTCCATTTAGTTTGTAGCTTTTGCTTCAAGTCACCAGTAATAGCAACTGAACCAGTATCCAATACCCATGTGCTACCAGGAGTACTAGCGAGGTACACATTAATAACACGTATATACTTTGAAGTTGCCAGCCTTATTATCTACCATGCATTTGGGGTAATTCCGCTACCAGTGACCGTTCCCCTTACAATAGAAGCATTTAGTCTCGGGTTTGGGTTCAACCTTGGGTTCCTTCACTGGAGCGGCAACTGGTTTGCCATCCATGAAGTTTCCCTTCTAGCCCTTGCCCTTCTTGAAACCAGTGGTCTTAATAAACCATCAACACTTGACGATCCTTCTTGATTTCTACCTTTTGCGGTCTTAAGCACCGCGAACAGCTCCGGGATCAACTCCATCCCTTGCATGTCATAGTTCATCACGAAGATCTAGTAGCTTAGTGATAGTGGCTAGAGAACTCTGTCAATCACTATCTTATCTGGTGTTGGGGAACGTAGCAGAAATTCAAAAATTTCCTACGTGTCACCAAGATCTATCTATGGAGAGACCAGCAACGAGGGGAAGGAGAGTGCATCTACATACCCTTGTAGATCGCTAAGCGGAAGCGTTCAAGTGAACGGGGTTGATGGAGTCGTACTCGTCGTGATTCAAATCACCGATGACCAAGTGCCGAACGCACGGCACCTCCGCGTTCAACACACGTGCAGCCCGGTGACGTCTCCCAAGCCTTGATCCAGCAAGGAAAGAGGGAGAGGTTGAGGAAGACTCCATCCAGCAGCAGCACAACGGCGTGGTGGTGATGGAGGAGCGTGGCAATCCTGCAGGGCTTCGCCAAGCACCACAGAAGAGGAGGGAGAGAGGGAAGGCTGCACCATCAGGCAGATTGAATCGCGTGTGTTATGGGCAGCCCTAGGCCTCATATATATAGGGAAGGGGAGGGGCTGCGCCCCCTCTAGGGTTCCCACCCCTAGGGGGGGGTGGCAGCCCTAGATGGGGATCAAGGGTGGCGGCCAAGAGGGGGAGAGGAGAGGGAGGCGCACCAATATGGGCCCTAAGGCCCATATCCCCTAGGGTTTGCCCCCTTTCCACCTCTTAGGCGCATGGGCCTTAGTGGGGCTGGTGCCCTTGGCCCATGTAGGCCAAGGAACACTCCCTACAGCCCATGTGCCCCCCCCGGGGCAGGTGGCCCCACTTGGTGGACCCCCGGGACCCTCCCGGTGGTCCCGGTACATTACCGATAAACCCCGAAACTCTTCCGGTAACCAAAACAGGACTTCCCATATATAAATCTTTACCTCCGGACCATTCCAGAACTCCTCGTGACGTCCGGGATCTCATCCGGGACTCCGAACAACATTCGGTAACCACATACAAGCTTCCTTTATAACCCTAGCGTCATCGAACCTTAAGTGTGTAGACCCTACGGGTTCGGGAGACATGCAGACATGACTGAGACGCTATCCGGTCAATAACCAACAGCGGGATCTGGATACCCATGTTGGCTCCCACATGTTCCACGATGATCTCATCGGATGAACCACGATGTCAAGGACTTAATCAATCTCGTATACAATTCCCTTTGTCTAGCGGTACGATACTTGCCCGAGATTCGATCGTCGGTATCCCAATACCTTGTTCAATCTCGTTACCGGCAAGTCTCTTTACTCGTTCCGTAACACATCATCCCGTGATCAACTCCTTGATCACATTGTGCACATTATGATGATGTCCTACCGAGTGGGCCCAGAGATACCTCTCCGTTTACACGGAGTGACAAATCCCAGTCTCGATTCGTGCCAACCCAACAGACACTTTCGGAGATACCTGTAATGCACCTTTATAGTCACCCAGTTACGTTGTGACGTTTGATACACCCAAAGCACTCCTACGGTATCCGGGAGTTGCACAATCTCATGGTCTAAGGAAATGATACTTGACATTAGAAAAGCTTTAGCATACGAACTACACGATCTAGTGCTATGCTTAGGATTGGGTCTTGTCCATCACATCATTCTCCTAATGATGTGATCCCGTTATCAATGACATCCAATGTCCATGGTTAGGAAACCATAACCATCTATTGATCAACGAGCTAGTCAAC
This sequence comes from Triticum urartu, assembly GCF_003073215.2. Classification (NCBI taxonomy): domain Eukaryota; kingdom Viridiplantae; phylum Streptophyta; class Magnoliopsida; order Poales; family Poaceae; genus Triticum; species Triticum urartu. The sequence goes on from NC_053026.1 coordinate 557,813,093, forward strand.
TAGAGGCTTACTAGGGACATGGTGTTGTCTATGTATCCACACATGTATCTGAGTTTCCTATCAATACAATTCTAGCATGGATAATAAACGATTATCATGAACAAGGAAATATAATAATAACCAATTTATTATTGCCTCTAGGGCATATTTCCAACACATATGAAACAAGTTTTCATCATACAGGATCACACGAGCAAGTTTACTCAAATATTACATCCTTTGGACATTCGTCTGCTACAAGATGGGCACCCTTCAGGACATCCTCATAATAAATTTCGGGGGTGCGATGCTCCTTGCCCTGCGGCGGTCCTTCCTTGATCAGCTTCACGGCGTCTAGCTTGGCCCATTGCACCTTCACACGGGCGGAAGCCCGGCGTGCACCTTCGATGCAGATGGACCGCTTGACGACTTCCAGCCGTGGGCAGGCATCCACAAGCCGCCTCACCAGGCCGAAGTAGCTGTTCGGAAGGGCGTCGCCAGACCACATCCGGACTATAAAGCCCTTCATGGCCTGTTCGGCTGCCTTGTGTAGCTCGACCAGCTGCTTCAGCTGGTCGCTCATAGGCACCGGTGTTCGGTCCGAGTATACTGAGACCAGAACAGCTTCTCCGTTGAGCTTCCCTCCTCGGCCTGGTAAAACTATGCGGCATCCGACACGCTGCAGGGCAAATCTGCGAATGCTCTTGGAGAGCTCCGGATTCGGGTAAGTAATAGGTAATTTACTTTCACATGCTTGCTTTGCATATAGAATGCCTTACCCGCCGCTATTTTCTTCATCGCGTCAATCTCCTGGAGGGCCTTTTGGGCTTTGGCCTTGGCACTCTTTGCGCTCTCAAGGGCCGCGGCAAGCTCAGACTCTCGCGTCTTCGAGTCAAGCTCCAACGCCTCGTGCTTCGTCACGAGAGCCTGGAGCTCTTGCTGCACCTCGCCCACCCAAGCCTCTTGCCTTTCCCGCTTGGTGCGCTCCTTGGCCACTTTATCTTCGGCCTCGGACAACGCTTGCTTTAGGGTCGCCACTTCGGTCGTGGCCCCTGGAAAATTCATGATGATCCTGTCATTTTGCAATCGCATTGTTTTTATACATATCCATAGACTAGGTACTACTTATCTCTGTTCTCCTCGAGCTGCCTCTTGGCAAGGCCGAGCTTGTCCTTGGACCCTTTAAGGTCCTGCTTCAGTGCGGCGACCTCCGCAGTCAGTGCGGCAGATGCCAGCAGCGAAGCCTGCATATGCATATTGACATACTTATATTAGACTCCTGCGATATTGTTTGATCCTCTGTTCGGCTTTTCTTTGTGAACATCGAACAGAGCATCAGGGGCTACTGTCTATGCGGTAATATTTTTTCTATATTTTAAACACTTACCTCAAAGCCTGTTAGAAGGCTAGCACAGGCTTCAGTCAATCCGCTCTTGGCGGACTGAACCTTCTAGACCACCGCACTCATAATAGTACGGTGCTCCTCGTCAATGGAAGCGCTGCGAAGCGCTCCCAGCAGATTGTCCGACGCCTCTGGATGGACAGAGGTCACCGGCACAGGCGTCTTGCCCCTCTTGGAAGGAGGCCGCCTGCCCGAGTCCGGAACCACTGGAGGTTCCGGCGCGGTGTTCGGCTGAGGGCCGAACTCGGAGCCCTCATGGGCCTTGTTCCCTCTGCTCCCAGAGTCCGGAAGGTCGCCTTGAGGCGCCTCCGGGACTGTCTCCCCTCGACCCGATGCCTCTTGAGACAATACCTCGGCGTCGTCCGCAGGGCAAGGGGAGGTGGCGGTCGGAAGTGGATCGCTATCCATATCCGACGAGCCCACGGAGCCGTCCGACGATACATCGATACAGGCTCGTGGCGGCCTGCATAATCATATTTGGCGTTAAGGGAAGCGGTGCGACAAAGGAATGCTATGAGTTACTCTGGTATCCGAATACTTACGACTTCGCCAGGGGCTTGGCCCTGAGCAGCCACTCGTCTTCGCCTTCGGCGGCGGTGGTGGAACTGTCCGGAAGGAGAGTCCTTCCCTTCTTGGACCCTTCGGCCTCCCCAGTTGGGGCGGTCTTCCTTTTCTTGTCTCCCCCAACTGAAGGGGGAGCATCTTCTTCTTCCTCCTCGTCTTCGGGGGAGGAGTGTGTCGCAGAGTTATCGGACGATGAGTCCGATGACGCCTGGCGTCGGGAACTCTTTTGGGTTCCCTTGGCCTTCTTGGTCTTCTCCGGCACCTTATAAGGGTCCGGAGTCAGCATCTCCATAAGGAGAACGTCCGCAGTGTCTTCGGGCAAAGGGGCCGGATAGTTAATCTGCCCTGACGTCTCCACCCAGTCCTGACAAAGGCATGGAGATCAGACCCCGTGCATAATTAAGCTAGGGGAAATAAAATATCCTACTGGATGTATAGAACTCACCGAATGCGCTCGGCGCTTCGCGCTTAGCCCGCGGTCCTCGGTGAGGGAGGGAGGGACCTCGGTGCCCTTGAATAGCACCTTCCAGGCATCCTCGTGTGTTGTGTCGAAGAGCCTATTCAGAGTTTGGTGCTGGGCCGGGTCGAACTCCCACAAGTTGAAAGCCCATCGTTGACACGGGAGGATCCGGCGGATGAGCATGACCTGGGCTATGTTGACGAGTTTGAGCTTCTTGCTCACCATGTTTTGGATACATGTTTGGAGTCCGGTCAGCTCTACCGAACTACCCCAGGACATGCCCTTCTCTTGCCAGGAGGTGAGCCGCATGGGGATGCCAGATCGGAACTCGGGGCCGCTGCCCATTCGAGGTCATGCGGCTCGGTGATATAGAACCACCCCGATTGCCACCCCTTTACGGTCTCCACGAAGGAGCCCTCGAGCCAGGTGACGTTGGGCATCTTGCCCAACATGGCGCCTCCGCGCTCTGCCTGGCGGCCGCTCTCTACCTTCGGCTTGACATTAAAGATCTTCAGCCATAAGCCGAAGTGGGGCTGGATGCGGAGAAAGGCCTCACACACGACGATAAACGCCGAGATATTGAGGATGAAGTTCGGGGCCAGATCGTGGAAATCCAGGCCGTAGTAGAACATGAGCCCCCGGACGAATGGGTGGAGAGGGAATCCCAGTCCGCGGAGGAAATGGGTAAGGAACACTACCCTCTCATGAGGCCTGGGGGTGGGGATGAGCTGCCCCTCATCTGGGAGCTGGTGCGCGATGTCGTCGGGCAGGCATCCGGCTCTCCTCAGCTTCTTGATGTGTCCCTCCGTAACGGGGGAGACCATCCACCTGCCTCCCGCTCCGGACATGGTTGGAGAGGGTTGAGGTGGGAAGTGCGAACTTGGGCGCTGGAGCTCGAGTGTGTGAAAATGGATGAGCAAAGGAGGAAGAAGGCATGGATGAAAAGGTGAATCCTTATCCCTTTATATGGGCGGATGAAACTATGCGTCCCCACTAGCCTGGTAAAACTCGCTTATCCCCCAAGCGCCGTAATCAATGGCGCGGTTGGGTTACCCACGCCCGTATTGATGAGAATCCCGTAATAAGGGGGACACGATCTCTGCTTTGACAAGACGTGTCAAAAAACTGCCTCGCGTTATGTGCGGAGCTAGTTAAAGGAAATGGTTCGAGTAATCACCGGGCCATGGCTTAATGTCGTGTTGCCAAAACAAGTCAGCAGATTAGATTTGTGGAAATATTATTCTCTCTACGGTGGTATGTGGAACTTATTTTGCAGGGTCGGACACTATCCTTGTATTCAAATTCTTTCGTGGTGTATTTGGAGGAGGAACCCGCCTTGCAATGTTGAAGACAACACTGCGCACCGGACTCATCGTCATTGAAGCCTGGTTCAGGGGCTACTAAGGGAGTCCTGGATTAGGGGGTCTCCGGATAGCCGGATTATATCCTTTGGCCGGACCGTTGGACTATGAAGATACAAGATTGAAGACTTCGTCTTGTGTCTGGATGGGACTCTACTTGGCGTGGAAGGCAAGCTAGGCAATACGGATATGTATATCTCCTCCTTTGTAACCGACCTTGTGTAACCCTAGCCCTTTCCGGTGTCTATATAAATCGGAGGGTTTTAGTCCATAGGACAACATACAATCATACCATAGGCTAGCTTCTAGGGTTTAGCCTCTCCGATCTCGTGGTAGATCAACTATTGTAATACCCATATCATCAAGAATAAATCAAGCAGGACGTAGGGTTTTACCTCCATCAAGAGGGCCCGAACCTGGGTAAAATATCGTGTTCTCTGCCTCCTGTTACCATCCGCCTTAGACGCACAGTTCGGGACCCCCTACCCGAGATCCACCGGTTTTGACACCGACACTATGCATAGGGGTTGATGCACATTTTCGTCCTTGTTTCTCCGATAGAAATCTTGGGGCACTCTTTGAGGTTCTTTGTGTTGGATTGAATATTATGAATCTTAAGTTGTTTGATGCATATCGTATAATTGACCCACGGATACTTGTGGTGACATTGGAGTATTTAGGTAACATTAGGATTGATTGATGTGTATCATATGGTGTTATTTTACTCTGAACACTAGGGTTGTTTGTGAAACTTGTAGGAATAGCTCAATGGATTGATCGGAAAGAATATCTTTGAGGTGGTTTCGTGGCCTACAAGCAATTTCATCTTATGTTCTCCGCGATAGGAACTTTGGAGTGATTTTGTGTTGCACGTTGAGGGATTGTTATATGATCCAATTATGTTGTCATTGTTGAGAGAATTTGCACTAGTGAAAGTATGAACCCTAGGCCTTATTTTCAAGCATTGCAATACCGTTTTCGCTCATTTTTACCACTTGCCCCCTTGCTGTTTTTATATTTTTCAGATTACAAAAACCTATATCTACCATCCATATTACACTTGTATCACCATCTCTTCGCCGAACGAGTGCACCTATACAATTTACCATTGTATTGGGTGTGTTGGGGACACAAGAGACTCTTTGTTATTTGGTTGCAGGGTTGTTTGAGAGAGACCATCTTCATCCTACTCCTTCCACGGATTGATAAACCTTAGCCATCCACTTGAGGGAAATTTGCTGCTGTCCTACAAAACTCTCACTTGGAGGCCCAACAACGTCTACAAGGATAAAGTTGCATAGTAGACTTCAGCGTGGTGGAGATGGTGGTGGTGCAGTGCCGGCAGGGCTTCGTCAAACGCTGTCGGAACCAATCTGAGGAGAAAACAAAGTTATGGGAGAGGTAGGGCTGCTGCCGAGGCATGGGAATTGCTGTGTTCAGCCCCTCCCTCTCCCCCACTATATATAGGAGGCAAGGGGGAGGGCTGGGTCGCGGTCCTAGCCCGTTCTCCAAGGAGGGGTGGCGGCCAAGGGAGGAGTCCTCCCTCCCCAAGGCACCTAGGGAGGTGCCTTCCCCCCTTAGGACTCTTTCTCCTCCACCTCTCCTTGGCGCATGGGCCTCTTGGGGCTGGTGCCCCTGGCCCATGTAGGCTAGGGCACCCCCTACAGCTCATGTGGGCCCCAGGGCAGGTGGACCCATGGACCCCTTTCGGCACTCCCAGTACAATACCGTTAATGCCTAGAACTTTTTCGGCACCAAAACAGGACTTCCTATATATAAATCTTTACCTTCGGACCATTGCGGAGCTTCTCGTGACGTCTAGGATCTCATTTGGGACTCCGAACAACATTCGATCACCAACGTACATATCCCAATACTACTCTAGCATCACCGAGCGTTAAGCGTGCGGACCCTACGGGTTCAAGAATCATGTAGACATGACCGAGACACCTCTTTAGTCAATAACCAATACCGGTACCTGGATGCCCATATTGGTTCTCACATATTCCACGAAGATCTTTTATCGGTTGAACCATGATGTCGAGGATCCGGTTAATCTCGTATGCAATTCCCTTTGTCCAGCAATATGTTACTTGCCCGAGATTCAATCGTTGGTATCTCCATACCTAGTTCAATCTCGTTACCGGAAAGTCTCTTTACTCGTTCCGTAATACAAGATCCCATGACTAACTAATTAGCCACATTGCTTGCAAGCTCTTTACGATGTTGTATTACCGAGAGGGCCTAGAGATATCTCTCCGTCATACGGAGTGACAAATCTCAGTCTCGATCCATGCAACCCAACAAACACCGTTGGAAACACCTGTAGAGCACCTTTATGATCACCCAGCTACGAAGTGACGTTTGATAGCACACAAGGCATTCCTCTGATATCCAGGAGTGACATGATCTCATGGTCTAAGGAGCTGATACTTGACATGAAGAAAGTTGTAGCAAATAACTAAACGATCTGATTCTAAGCTTACGTTTGGGTCCGTCCATCACATTATTCTCCTAATGATGTGATCCCATTATCGACTGACAACTCATGTCTATGGTTAAGAAACCTTAACCATCTTTGATTAACGAGCTAATCTAGTAGAGACTTACTAGGGACACAGTGTAGTTTATATATTCACACATGTATTTAAGTTTCCAATCAATACAATTCTAGCATGAATAATAAACATTTTATCATGAACGGGAAATATGATAATAACCATTTTATTATTAGCTCTAGGGCATATTGCCATCAGATTTCCCCCTCCGGCAGGGTACCAAAAAAGACCTCCAGATGAGATCGCTTCGGAACAGAGGCTTACTGCGCCAGCGCCGAAGTTCTAGGTTTATTTCCGAGGCTTTATCTATTTATAAGAATTTTCAGCGTTGATTTCACGCCAAAAGGAGTTACGAGGGGCCCAGAAAGCAACAGTCCCCTTCATACCCCCAGGGCGCGTGGGTTTGCCTTGTCACCCGCCTCGTGGGTCTTCTAGTCCCCCCCCCTCCCCCCGAAGCTTCAGGGGTCTCTTATGTTTAAAAAATCGTCAAAATATTTCGTCGCGTTTGGACTTCGTTTGATATGGATTTTCTGAAAAACAAAAACAACATTTGTCATTGGGCACTAGTTTACTATGTTAGTCTATGAAAATCATATAAAAATGCACCAAAATCATATAAAATTATTATAAATATGACATGAATACTTTATAAATTATAGATACGTTGGATACGTATCATCAGCCAATCCGCGTACCATCCAATATCTGATGCATATTTATCGGGAAGGCAAATTCCACTCGTTCATATGAGCACATGCCATAGAGGCGAAGACAATTATACAATCATTAGCTCGTGGTCATTGCCAATAACCGACCACCAAACATGATACATCAACATGTTACTTTTCAAACCACATCTCATGACAGTTGCTCCACAAAGCAATGATGAAAGTCGAATAAAATTTGCATATGGCAAGATACTAGATACAATTCTCGTACATCCAATGAGTTTAAGATATTCTAATACACAAAAGGACTTCTTCTTAATTTACAATTTTTGTGAAGGTCTATATATCACCCAATCCTCCTTCTTCGGTACGCTTCGTCGCACAGGAGATGCATGCAGAAAAAGTGAGACGATAAGATGTAACGCATGCTTGCACGATCAATGCACACTAAAGTTACGATAAACATTGTGTATACGCCTATTTTTGGCTCCATATTATGACTTTCAGTACTCGAGTTGATTCATCTAGCATTACGCCACCGTTTGACCCGCTCCACACGCAAAAACAAAACGCCACGTCAAATAGATAATCTGAGATAGCACCACCTACCAATCTATCTGTATCCGTCGCACCGACGGATGTATTTATTATTATGTTTGACCCGTTATCTTAGCGACGAAGGACACCCGCAACCTAGAGTCGGAAATCGTCGAGAGAGTGAAATAGCCTTGTTTGTCTCAAATTGCCTGCATTTTTTTATTTCTGCTTTCTAGTTTGAGTTCTCCTCTACCAATTTGGAGAACCTTGATTATAAGCGTGCAAGAACATGCTCTGTAAAAGGTAAATTGCAAATCCAGACGACACCATAAAATCCCTCTCTACGCCTGCAGTCAATCCTGACGTCCACTGGAGCACAAACGGTCGTGACACCATCACATCATCACAAGGGCAAAAGGCAAAGCCTCGGGCACGGGGGGAAAACGTGACGCGGCGTATCTGGGCCAGACGCCCCGAGGGGGAAAGGAAAACCCACATTTTCAGCCCAAACAAAAACCGAAACCACGCGAGGCAGCGAGCGAGCCCTTCCATCCCACCCCACCCCACCGGTGCCTGCCTGCCCGTGCGCACGGCCACGCTCCCCCCAGAGCCAGAGGCAGAGGCAGAGGCGAGAGAACCAACCCGAGGCCAGGCGGCGATGGTGTCGGACTCGGAGCTGGTGGAGCGGCTGCGGGAGGTGCTGCGGGAGTCGGACCTCACCACCACCACCACCGGCGCCCTGCGCCGCCGCCTCGAGGAGGACTTCGGCGTCGACCTCTCCGACAAGAAGACCTTCGTCCGGGAGCAGGTCGACCTCCTGCTCTCCGAGTTCGCCGACAAGGCCGAGCCGGAGGATGCGCCCGTGGAGGAGGAGGATCCGGGGGAGGTGACGCCGGAGGCCGGGGAAGGGGGTGAGGAGAAGGGCGAGGGGGACGAGGAGGGGGCCGAGCAGCAGGAGGGGGAGGGGGAGGAGGAAGAAGAGGAGGAAGAGGAGGAGGAGGAAGAGGAGGAGAGTGGCGGCGGCCGGAAGAAGAAGCGGCGGTGAGGCGCCTTTGCTCCCTGTCCATCTCTCCCGCATTTGCTGCTCCGTTTAGGGTTCATTGCGCGCTTCGTTTTCATCGATCTGTTAGGATACGCGTCGGCACTGTGCATTCGCGTGCGATATCTTTGACCGAACAGTAGTGAGGATTCAGGCGTTTCTCTCAAGGTTCGTGGAGGGTTCTGGGGTTGCATATTCCTTGCCGTGTTTAGGCTGTTACTGCTCCTGCAAAGCTGTTATTATCTCGCCAGGGGAAAACCGCGTCTGCTTTATCCCTGCCATTGAAATCTTGGACCAAATTGTCGGCAAAGGTTTTGCTTGCGTTTGCTATCGCTTTTCAATTTGCCTTGACATGATATGTTTATTCTTCCTTTTAACTTGTTTTGCTCAAGTATCTGTTGATGGTACCATGCTGAGTTTGTTCTGTTTCCTGATTGACTTGGTGTTTTCTCCTCTTCTTGCTATGGTGGATGTTTACTGGGTTCTTTTTGTGTTTGTCACTGTTATTACAATTAGTGCTTCAGGCGGCTTAATTCCTCTAATTAATGTGCGCATGGAACACTTTGTACCTGCATTTGTTGTATATTAGCCGTTTGCAGTTGCATGATGTAGTCGTGCTTATATTTCCTATCGGCTGATGTGTCCGTGAGTCTTGTAGGGTCATTAGCTGCAACATTTGGTGATTGTAATGCAATTGCATTTTCCACCGCTCATGCATTTTGATGTTTCATGCACTAGACATTGTAATGCTCACTGATGCACTAGACATTCTAAGTGTTTTAACTGCTTGGATAATATCTCCACAATCAGTAGAGATGCTTCAATTACTTTACACCTCAGCATTGTGCTGAACGACCAACTCAGGGACATTTGAATGGGTTGGTGATTTTGTGGCTGCATTTTGTGCTGTGCATGCAGGTGTGTGTTGGTGCATATACCACCAGTGTAGAGTGTACCACAAGAACATGTGGAAAGGCAATATCCATGTATACTCAATAGTATACCTCTTACTGCAAAGCAATTACCCGACAATTAGTGTTTCTGCTATCATGTGGCTATTTGTCCAATATTTGCTATCCCGCTGATCAATGATAAATTCGGTGGTGGATAAGCCACTTGTATTTTTTAGGTAGGGGCCGCTGTGGTCGTACATTTGGGGCTCTGATGTACCTTTTGCTTCCTGATTGTTGGTCTCTTTGTACTGCTACCTCTGTAACTAAATATAGGACGTTTTTGCAGTTTAATTTGAACTGCAAAAACGTCTTATATTTAGTTACAGAAGGAGTAGTTAGGTATTAGTAGTTCTCAAGTTAGGAATTTCCTTTTCCTATTATAGTTGTCTGAATGTATTTCAAGACTTGGAAATTAACTGTTGAAGATGTTGACTTAAGTACCAGTCAACGTGGTTGGGTTAAACACATGGTCTTACTACAATGAATTGGAGTTTACACTCAGGTTCAGTAGTTCCACAGTCACAATCTGTGGTGGACCAGTGGTTATTCAGATTAGAATGAAATACTGTGCAATTCAAGACACTAATGGGATACCTCTGCTTATATAGGTGGAAAGATGATAGCTGAAATCAGCTGGTACTATTATTCCGTGACATTTTGGTATAGTTCCCACACTAGAAGGTTTATCATAGTGGAGCTGTTCTCAGGCGTTTTTTCCTGAAAGTTTGCTGATGAGCAGCACATCCTGTTGTCTTTTCTATTGTTCTTACATAGTTATAGTTAGTTACTACGGATCTGTATTCCTGCATGACTCATAGGTTGAGAACCAAACTGATTATTTGCATAGAATATATGTATATGTTAAGATGTGTGGTATTTTTTTAGGCATGTTTGAGTTACCGAGCAGGTTCGTTAGCTCTGTTGGACATTTGCACAACTTCTCGTATTGACAATGCTTACTCTTTCTAAATGGCCATACCATACCCAGTAATTTTTTTAACCCTATCAATTGCATAGGTTGGGTGATGGCAAGAAAAAGGCTGGTGGCTTTACAAAATTATGCAGCATTTCCCCAGCACTTCAAGAGTTTGTCGGTGCCTCTGAGTGTGCCAGGACAGAGGTAACCACACCTCCCGATTTTTGTCACTTCTAAACCTCATATCAGATGAATGGTTTGTCAAGAATCTTCCTTGTCTTATTTCATGGTGTGCTTTCCAGGTTGTCAAGAAGCTTTGGGCATATATTCGAGAAAATAATTTGCAAGACCCAAGCAATAGGAGGAAGATTCTGTGTGATGATAATCTGAAGAAGATTTTTAACGTCAATTCAATTGATATGTTCCAAATGAATAAAGCTTTGACCAAGCACATTTGGCCATTGGATTCTGATGGTATCTCTCTCTCTCCCTCTCTCTCTCTCTCATACACACGCGCGCGCACATCTGGGGAATATGAGGCATTAGTATATAACTATCAAAGAAGGGATACACAACTTCCAGTATATTTTCCATTGCTTGGTATAATACTCATGCTTTGCCTGCTAAAAAAATGCATGCTGACTCAATATAACAAACATACTATTTGCTAATAGGTACTCCCTCCGTTCCAAAATAGATGACTCAACTTTGTACTAACTCTGTACTAAAGTTAGTACAATGTTGGGTCATCTATTTTGGAACGGAGGGAGTATAAATTTAACCCCATTGATGCTCTTTCGATGTTCTCTTATGTGTTGTTACTATTGTACTAACAATAATGCCTTTATCAATTCTGACTGCACTAGAACATGGTATTGTGCATCAGAGCTGTAGAAAAATTGTTGCCCTGCTAGCATGGAGCTCAGCTAATAAAGTTGCTCGCTGCGATGGATGAAAGAAAAGAAAATGAACAAAGAAAAACTGTCGTTAATTTTGGTACAAGTATCATCTGGTTTGTAAGAATGTATGTGTTGATAGTCATATACTCATTCCTCATATCTCTAATTTTGTTTTATTTTGGCATGTGGTACTGTATAAGCTTAGTTGGCCTATGTTTATTTGAACTTGTTACGGGACTTAAATGTTGGCTGATTTATTAATTAGCTTGTGCTTATTACCTAGGTTAGGACCTTTGCCATTTAACATGTATGTACAAGAATAAAAGGTGGAGCTGGTTTCATGCATCATAGTAGACTCCATTGAATATATATATATATATATATATATATATATAGTATCACTGTCGACCTAACCTATCTCTGAGGTAATTATTCTCTGTGATTTATTAGGTCCCGTCTCACCCAAAGAGAAGTCGACACCCAAAGAGAAGTCGACACCCAAAGGGAAGCCTCAAAAGAGAGACAGAAGTGAAGGTTCGAAAATATTTGATTAGCTTCCTGCTGCGTGAGTTTCTGTTCTCGCAAGGTTATTGATGAAATGTCCTTTTGCAGGAAACAAGCAAAAAGGTGGATCCTCTGGGTCTACTTCTGGTCTTCTTGCGCCCCTTGTACTTTCGGATGATTTAGCAAAATTTATTGGCACCGGTGAGAATATGTTGTCACGATCTGATGTAGTGAAGAGAATGTGGGATTATATCAAAGACAATAACTTACAGGTAAATGCTATTTTCCTGGATATTGCATTACTGTTCATGATAACATCAATTTGAAATGTCAAGCAGTTTATTTATTGGTTGATACGACGGTACATGTAAGAAATTTTGCGGTTGTGCGGCAAGGCTTACTTACGTAGTCATTGTTGTGTCGGGTTTTTTATCTGGAGTGATACATCACGGCAAACATGGTAGCATATGTGCTGGAGAAAGCATGCTACTCAACTACTAAGTTGCACATAAGTTTATGATGCCTTATTACCCTAGTCCCGACCAAGTATCATATGGATCACTTACGAGGACCACACTACCATGTGTCCATATAGATTCTAAGTATTCTTATTCCCATGGCAATGCTTACACTCTATGATACACATTTCCCAGTGTACCTGATAGCCTGAGATTTGTGGTAGTATGTGGTTAAATGCAAATCTGCAACTCTGTCCTGCAGCCTCGGGTCTAATAAATGGGGTAATAACACATCTTAGTATTGTGTAATGTACAATTCAGATCATTGGGATGTACGACAGGTCTAGATTACTGAAATGTTGCCGTTTATAATCTGCTGTGAGCTTTTGCTTGTCTTTTCAAACAGCCATTGAAAACTCAAGTATGCTGCAGTACCGGGGCACTATTTTGGTGTTACTTAGGACTAACTCTGCATCAAAGCATGCACACTTTTAAACAGCAGCTTTTGTAGTCAAATCATTACGGTGGTATGGTGTCTCCTGTATACTCTTTTACCACCTCATTAGCTGAAATATTTTGAGAAAAAGGAGGCGGCATTGGTCGAGATGGACCAACTGGGCACTGCAATTTTCAGTTCTTTAAATCTTTTTGTCAGAAACTTGGACGTTACTTTTGATTGTTTGAATACATCCACTGTTGTTTGGCTTCGGAGTTGCTTTCTAACTTGGTTTTCGAGATGTTGAAATTGTTCATGTGGAATAGTAAGAAATGGTTGATCTTATCTGAACACCATGATTGTATCAATCTGCCGCATCAGACTTACCTTTTGTGTCCTTGTTGGTGTTTTAAGGATCCTTCTGACCGGAGGAAAATAATCTGCGACGAGAAGCTGAAGGATCTATTCCAGGTTGAATCATTCACTGGATTCACTGTGTCGAAGCTGCTGAACCCCCATTTTACAAAGGCAAAGTAGGGAGGCTGCACCACCCCCGGCCCGCGGCACCCATAAGGACGGGTGGTTTTGCTTTTCTTGTTTTGCAGTAAATCTGTAACCGTGGAACATGTAGGAGTCATCATCAGAGAAATGTGGAACCTTAACTTGTGTGAATTCCGGTTGGACTTTTCCCCCATTTATCAATGGTAGGGTCTTCAGTGTCTACAGTATTTTGCGCCTGCGCTTTCTCCAGCAAGTAAAATGTGGCAACACGACCTTGCGTGCATTCTCGCTGAAGCCATCCATGGTCCTCCGAATTATGCTTGGGGATGACGATAAGATCGGTTGTCTCGGGCAACTTTTGGGGACGAAAAGATGGTAGGGGTCATGAGTTGGGTGCTTCCACTTTCGTACAGGATCTCTTGCCTTTGCGGCTCCAGATATGGGATAAGTCAGCTGCAGTGATGCGCCCAGGTTTTCTTGGTTGTACTGTTCTCGTACTGTGCGAGATCTGCAGCAGCCGGCAAAAGTAGATTAAATTCATGGTTCTCGTAGATAAAATTTGGAGTAGGACAGTGAGATCCACTGATCCTATCGATATTCTTGATATCAAACTTAAAAGGGTGAAACGTTTTTTTAAAGGTTGGGATCAAGTAGATATGGTCATTCTACGAAAAAGAAAGATCTTAGAGGAGCTGGCTGTGCTAGAAGAAGATCTGAAATATACTGGCTTCAATTCTCATGAAAGATGGTTGTTGAAAGGGACTTAAATACAGATTTTTTTTTTGTGAAAAACTTAAATACAGATTACTTCCATAATAAAATAGCTAATGGGCGTAAAAGGAAAAAAAAACTATCCATGCGTTGAGATGTGGTGATGTCTGAGATTGAATGAGCAGGGCCAAACGAGCAAGACTTTTTGTTTGGCCCTGATCCTGGAAATATGTTCCATTCAAACCCTGATACCAGGGAAAATAATGAAAAGCTAAATGATATGGATAAGGCTTATTTAATTAGGGAGTTCACTGAGGCTGGAGTAAAAGATGCTATCTTTGCTATGGATTCAAATTGAGCCCCTGGACCATATAATATACCAGTAGAATTTTATCAAAGTTGTTGGGAGATTGTGAAGAAAGAGTTGATGTTTCACAAAGGCACACTTGATGTTCAGCGGCTCAATTATGGTGTGATAACCTTACTCCCCAAGATTATATTTCTTGGGCAGATGGGATCCAACATTTTAGACCTACATGCCTTCTTAGATGTCCTTGATTATCAAAGTTCTTGACTGTACTCCGTAGGGTTAAAAAATATGTGGAGAAATTGACCACTAGTATAAAATGCCTTTGTGAAAGGCAGGAATATAATGGATGGTATCCTTTCCCTTCATGAGCTTTTGAACTACACTCATGTGAAGAAATGGGTGGGGTGTTGTGCTTAAGCTCGATTTCGAGAAAGCATACGACAAGGTTAACTGAGTTTTTTTTGCTGGAGTGACATGAGGTGAGGGGCTTTAGTACTACCTAGTGTAACTGGATTGTACAAATATTATATAATGGTACTGTCAGTATCAAACTCAATAACTGCACTGGTCCGTACTTTCAGAGTGCCAAAGGGGATCCCTTGTCTCCATTTGTTTTAACCTTGTCACTAAGTGTTTAGCAAAAATGATTAAAAATGCGTAAGAAAATAATCTTCTTGCGGACATGGCTCTTGATCTTGTACCTAATGGTGCCACGGTTCTTCGGTACGTGGATGATACAATTATCTGTTTAGAGCATGATTTGGATGAAGTTGTAAATCTTAAGATGCTTATTTTCATGTTTGAAATAATGTCTGGTCAATTATCTGTTTAGAGCATGATTTGGATGAAGTTGTAAATCTCCAGATGCTCATTTTCATGTTTGAAATAATGTCTGGTCTGACAGTTAACTTTCAAAAGGGTGAAATCCTCACTGTTGGTGGAGATGCTGACATGTTTGAAATAATGTCTGGTCTGACAAAAAAACCCAATCAATATGCTGAGCTTTTTAGGTGTGATGTGGGTCAGTTTCCTATTAAGTATTTAGGTATGCCAATGAGTTTTACTTCCTTGAGAACTTCTGACTAGGATTTCCCGGAAGGCAAGTACTTCAAAAGATTTGATGCCTCTGTGGGTGGAGACATACCCTTTTTAATGTTTCTCTCGCAAATTTCTTTATACCGTATGTCTATGTGGCTGATGAATAAGAATTTTATAGAGAAGCTAGATAAGCATAGAATGAGATTCTTTTGGCAAGGGTGTAACGAGAAAAAAAGATATCACCTTGTTAGATATGTAGGTATAAAAGTAAAGGAGGGTAGGGAGTTAATGACCTCAGAAAGCAGAATGTTAGCTTGACGGTCAAATTGTGGTGGAAGCTAGAAATACCCAGAATGGTATTTGGCATGACATAGTGAAAGCTAGATATTTGAGAAATAATAAAATGACCACGTGCAACGTAGATTTTCTGACTCGCCTTGTTGGAAAGCTATTTTGAAAGCTAAAGATTTATATATGCTTGGGAAGAGAATTCATATTTGATTCAGTGATATTGCTAGGCTTTAGAAAGATTCCCTAAATGAACAAGTTCCCTTGGGTGAAAAATTCCCCGCCTTTTTGATATTTGTACCGACCAGTATTGTACTGACAGACAAGTTAGTCGTATCAATGCGAATACCTTTTTTAGAAGAAGATTGAGTCGTGAGTTTGCCCGCCAGTGGCAAGAAGTTATAACTAATCTGCAACTCGTGCTTAAGGTGATACTGTGTATTGGGGCCTCAATAAGAATGCTAAGTATGCGACTAAGTTCATGTATAAATAGTTAGAGAAACCTCTTAGTGGATGTAGCCACAAGTGGATTTGGGGTGCGAAGTTGCCTTTGAAAATTCAAAATTTTCTATGGCAAATGTTTCAAAATGCTGTTTTGACAAGGCAGGTCATGAAGCAAAGGAAGTGGCCTGGTAATCCTTGTTGCTCTTTTTGCAAAGATGTTGAGTCTTCTCAGCATCTTTTTTACGTGCTTGGTTACTCGTGTTATCCGGAGAACTGTTGGGGTTGTCCTAGGTATTGATTTATGTCCTAATACTCGTTGGGAACATTATTTCCGGTGCTAAGTTTTTGCCTAGTGGGTAAAAAATTCTATATTGTTGCCCTGACGGGTACTTGGGAAATATGGAATGCTCGAAACCGAGCTTTTACCTTTGAGCACAAAATGATCAATACCCCTTTTGAGATAATCTTCTCTGCTTGCGTTTTTCCTATGTACTAGGCAGGTCTTCGGAAGGAGGCGGGGGCGAGAAGGTACTCTGGACCGAAGCAGAGCTTCTTCGCTCCAATACGATGAACTTAATGAGGATTTGCAAGGCGGCCCAGAGGCTATCGAAGGAGAGTGAAGTCTGCGTGACTCACTGATGTAGATTCTTTTGTAGGCTATGCTTCTACATTTGATTTATGTAATCCGCATGTGGGCTGGCTGAAAGTTTGAGACTTCCCTATTACGTTCTCTGGCTTGTAATAAGCCTAGTTTCTTTTGTTTCGGCGTTGTCTAGGTTTTCACCCTATAGTGTATGTTCCGATATCGGACGTATACAATAGGTTTCCTATCAGTGCGTCGAACTCGCCTTCCCTTCTTTACCGTCCCCTGTTTAAACTCCGGAACTGCTATATTTCAGTCAGTTGGATTAAAGTGCAAAGGGGGCTAACCTGGTTCAAAAAAAAAGCAACCGGCCAGTGTTACATCTTTGGCCTGGTGATTGAGCTTCACCGGCTGGGAGGTTCTGCTCAAGAGAGAGATGCACGTGGGCAATAATATGTGCCGATCGAGTCCAGTCAGCTCCGAGTCAGAAGACTCTGCTAGATTTTGTGGCAGTGGTCGACGTTGGGTGGTGGGTACGTACTGGCAGGGATTCCCATCTGCCCGTGTGAAGGGGGCTCCCTCGCTGTCGCTGATGGAATCCAAGTATCCAACCGTCTCCTCCGTCCTGCAAGTTGCAGCTTGGAGCACCGGCAGCAAGTCATGGACCGACGTCGCCGTCGACTCGCTCGCCGTCGCACCGCCACCGCACCCAGGGCGCGCGCATCGCCAGAGATTTGCAACCCACCGACGGAGCCGGGCGTGGAATCCGTGAATCATATGTCCAGCGCAGGGGAAAAGAAGCAAGATCTGGCCAAGATCGGTGCCGTGTGCCCCGTGCTCGCGTCCCTGTCGCGCGGATGGCCTCCGATTCGGTGTGCTCGGTCCGTGGCTCGGCCTTTTAGCCAGGGGCCACCGCCTCGATTGTTTTCAGGTCCTCGAAGGTTTCCGCCCCACTACTAGATCATCTTGCACCGATACTTATCTTTTCTTTTCGTTTTAACAAGAAGGAAGACTTAGACGGAAACAGCAGTGATTGTTCACGAGAGAGAGAGAGACGGGAACAGTATCATCAAAATCGTTAAATCTTTCTACTACATTATACCATTAGCATGTGTGCCTCTTAAGCCTCACGTGGACACGTACCATATATGTTGGCCATATGGTTGTCTATTTCCTTTTTGAACACAATACAGACGCAAGCGCTTGTATAAATGCGCATACACTCATCCCTATAAATACAAACACGCACACCCTATCCCTAAGAGCGCCTCTGAGAGACTAAGGCGACATATCATCTTAAGATTTTACGAAGTCACCGTAGGCACCTCGTAGTCGATGGGAACGTATCCATCCGCTAAAATCATATCGCCGAAAATCCTAAAATAAATTCAGGATAAATACGAGTATCAAAACCTAAACCCTAGTGAACTATGAATACCACTGTCCACCTAACCTTCCCAACCACAGGTTGATTCGCTATGGTTGCCTATTCCTAGTACCACATTTGTCAACGGTGTCGGCGCGCGGGAGAGTGTGTGTTAATGTGGCTCGATTCATGCCACAGTGCCTTTTCTCTCGGTGACTTCGCGCCTACTAGTAAAATGCAATAGCATGAAAAGTCTTGGGACTAGATAGGAGTAGGGAAGGGAGCAAGGTCAAAGCGATAAGGATAAAGCGCAGCTCGATGGAGTGCGTTGGTGTGCGCCGCGGAGAGTTGATGGCGTTCGCCGGCTTTCCTCGGCCCCTGCACAAGTCAAAAGCCCTCGGATCCTTTCACGTGAAAAGAAGAGAAGAAGAAAAAGAAGGAGAAAATGACTTGAAACCAGCGACTGCCCAAGCAACACCTTTATGATACACACCCCACTTACACGCGTGCTTGGCCCTCGCCGCAGCACGACCAGGCTCCGAGCTGTGATCCATGGGATACATATGGTAAAATTCAGGTCAAACATTTCTTTATGCCCCCATTTCATAAGTGGCGTAGTGCACTAGTACGTATATACTGTAGATCCCACGAAGATAGGAGGCCATGGCTATAGTTTAGTTTCGGCCTTTGCCCTTTGGGGCGCCCGAACCGGAGCGGATAGGAAATTTACTATAACAAAGCAGTTTTGCTAAGTCTCGGTCGATTGAGATTTGATTAATAACGAATAGTTTTTGTGACGGGTGTCTACTGCTTCTCGACTAGGTGCCGCTACTATATATGGCCATGTTTGATGATGTCTCGTCGTGCATATTTGTACAAGAGATAGCAACGTGCATCATCTCTTCCGCACCCAGTATAGAATTAACAATGCGGCGGGCGTACATACTTTGTCAAAGGACCGGGCTTTGTATATGTTATCATCATCGATCAAGCCCTGCTTGGCTGCTTCTTATCTCCCACATTTGCTGGCGAATCTTGTGGATATGTTCTAACAGATTCTGAGTGCCTTGCCAATTGGAGCAACATATTGCCCGCTGCCGATCCCATCCCAGAATAACCTAATCGTCTGAATTAATAAGAATAAGAACCTTACGCTGAAACTAGGTCAGAGACTCCTTCGGAGGCGGCTTTCTGCATCCGATCAAGCCACGCAGGCCCAGCCAGATACCACCCTCTGAAATGTTGGCTAAAGAACGCGTTGAGTCCTCTCTGGGATACCGGAATATTAGGTGTGGACGTTGGGATCAAGCTGTCACGCACACAATGAGATTAGGAACGGCCATGGCCATGTTGGCACTTTGCTCTTGGGGATTCCTTTGCCTTCTCGCGCCGACGAGGGCCATTTTGACGGACACCCTTGTTTCAGGTCGGATTAAGAATGCCAAGTTTGATGTGTGAAGAAGGAGCTGCCCTCACCGCCGCACATCCGTTACAATAGCCTCCTATAGCTTTTTAAAGGTTTCAGTTGTACGCACGAAATATCGTCTATTTTGTGTAAATTATGTCTGAAATTTAGTGAATTCCGTCGCGTTTGATCAAATTTATTTTGAAACAAAGGGGAATTGTATCCCCCAAGTCGAAATGCATTGGCACTTGACCATCATTAATCATGCGTAACATGAATTCGTTCTACATTACGCACCGTAATTAAACTACCATCCCTAGATTGATCCAATTTTCTGTGCATCAAATGAAGCAAGCAATGCAAATTGCATATGTGAAAAAGAATGTATTGGGTCTTGCTCGAGCATATTGTCAAACAACATGTGGGCATGCTTGGTGCCGACGTTGTCCGCTTCGTTTGGAGTTGTGGCGACTCGTACACAGTCTCCTCGATGGCGGCGTCTTCTAGGAAGGCATCCGGGACGCCCGACCACTGGGAAGCTGGAACAAACTCAGGCTGTGATGATGGGCTCTTCTTCCCCGCGGTCACAACGGACGGGTCGATGGCGGTCGCCAGATCGGACGCGTCCAAGTCCATGTCCTCATCACGGTCCATCTCCACATCTGCCCTCTTCGCAGCTTCCCTCTCGCGCTGTTTTCTTCGGCGCTCCATTCAGGCGATGTTCTTCGCGTTGCAACCAACCCTATGGATGGGACCCCACAAACTTCGCCGAGGCATCGTCCATGCCGATGGCAGGCGACGACATGTGCGACGGCGGGGTGAGGGCGATGACATGAACGGGGAGGAAGGGTGGCACGGGAAATTAAGGGCGGACGCGAGAGAAGGGCAGTCAATTTGGTGGTCTAGGTCAATTTGAAGCGGATTTGGCCTATCGGATCTGATGCGGCGGACGTGTCCGGGAGTCCCCATATGACCCCCATATGGGTGGCTATGTGGGCGTGGGACAACCCAACCTATAGAGCCAGTTTAAGGAGTCCGATTGAATGATAATTTGCTGTCTCTGATAATGACTTGGACGTTCCGCACGGATGCATAAGAAGGTTTCGATTGCAGATGCGCTTACATCGGCCCTCGTTACAGCACGACAAAGCCCTAGTCGCTGTACCCGTGTGCTTGGCCTCGATGTAGCACAACCAAGCTCTGAGCTGTGATCCATAGGCTGTTTATGCTAAATTTAGGTCAAACATTTGAATATGTTTTATAAGTGGCATACTAGCACTAGATCCGACGAAAGTAGGAGGCTGCTACTTGGCTTGGCTATTTTTGGCCTTTGCCTTTTGGTGCACCGGAACTCGAACCGATAGGAATTTACTCGTACTAAATCAAAACATCTAAGGATCAGCACAGTATTAATTTACTGCCGAGCATTGGTGGTCTAGTGACAGTAGCTACCCGTCCTCAGCTACGTATGCTATATATGCTGACGTCAGCATTTGTAGTTACAAGAACAGCGTGTATGTCCTCTGCTCATAGAATAATGCGCAGGCGTGCATACTTCGTCAAAGGACCGGGCATTGTGTATGTTATCATCATCATCATCATCATCATCATCATCATCATCATCAAGCCCTGCTGCTTCTTATCTCCCACATTTTGCGGCGAATCTTGTAGATATGTTCTGCGAGATTCCGAATGCCTTGCAAATTGGAGCAACATACTGCCGCTTCCAAATTAATCAAGGAGGAACCCACCGGAAGAATCTTCCAATTGACAAACGAGGTGAGAGACTTCATTCGGAGCCGGAGGCGGCTTTCTGCACCCGATCAAGCCACGCAGGCCCAGGCTAGCAGGCAGACACCACATCTAAAAGTGGCTAGAGAACGCGTTGATTCCTCTCTGGGATGGGATACGGTACCAGTATATTATGTGCGGCCGTTGGGGTCAAGCTGTCACACAACAAGTAGAGAGAAGATGAGGAACGGAGGGGCCATGGCCATGGGCACGTTGGCATTTTGTTCCTGCAGATTCCTTTGCCTTCTCGCGGCGACGAGGGCCGTTTCAAGGGACAGGCACGCCGGATTAAGGGTGCCAAGTTCGCCTTCGCAACCTCCAATCCAATGGGGGTCAGGTTGCTCAGATCCTGGTAGTACCATGTCTGAATCTGAATTTAAGATAAATTCTCAAAAAAGGATCATATGTGCATAAGTAAATAATAAAAAACACAAAAAGTCATAGCCGCATAGAATCTTCTGCGGTATTACAGAAAAATGGATGGACCGAGCTAGCAGAGCCGGGCAGGCAGCGGTCACGCGAAAGGGGCATCGGATGCTGTTCGTCAGTGGATGCAAATTGGAGAGGTTCGGAGTGAAGAGCACTCAGTCGGCCAATCAGGGAATCCCATTCAGCACTAGTGACTAATGATGCTTTCTTTTGGGTTGGGGCGGAGTCCATCTTCTGCTGTTCCGTGGACCTTTTTCTGTCTCGTCGCCTGCGCTCCTTGTTTGAGGTGGTGGAATTGAAAAACAGGAGATTCCTCAGCCTTCTGACGTCCATAGTGCTCACCTTTTGTTTGCAACTACTAGCTTTAGTTAGAACCCAACGTTCTGTCATCGTAGATAAGGTAAATATTAGGGGGAACATGCTGGTTTGGTCATGTGGATTCTGTCTTAGCCGGAGGTTGCCCACTCTTTTTTTTAAAGAAAAGAGGGGTAATATCCAGCCTCTGCATCCAAAGATACACATACCCAGTAGTACTATTTAAGAAACAAAATTCAACAGCCAAATAAGTTTGACTCGGAAAATAAAATCCGAGGCCGCGCTCACTTCAGGGGATCCACCAGGCAACCACTAATCCTATGGTAGTAAAAGATAGAAACAAACCAAAAGTACACGGCTCTAAGGCTAAGCCTTCAAGAAGGAAACAACACAACGCGTACTGGTGGTGACAAGTCTAACCATATGCCGGTCTTGGAATTTTTATCTCCAAAGCAGAGCTTCGGTCCACCTCCTTGAGCAAAGACACGACGCATGCGCACGTTGATATAGGCTGATCAAAGTTTTTTTTTTGTTTAATGGGTAATTATGCACAAAATCATACACGTACCAAAATATAAAACATGAAATGTGGCACAAACTATATAAAATTACAAAGTATACATAATTTGGTCATGCAATGTTCTTATATCATGAGTTCTTATGTTGTCTCGTGTAGAAAAATTCCTTTCTCTCTAATTTCACTTATTTCTTTTGAGGAGTAAAAACATATAAGAAATTATTTTGTTTGGAATTTGTAGAGACTAGTATGGCAAGCCACTTATTTCTTTTGAGGAGTAAAAACATATAAGAAATTATTTTGTTTGGAATTTGTAGACACTAGTATGGCAAGCCACTTATTTCTTTTGAGGAGTAAAAACATATAAGAAATTATTTTGTTTGGAATTTGTAGACACTAGTATGGCAAGCCACTTTTTTCGAAATAGACTTCAATCTATTATGAAGGTTCATCAAAAGTATAAATCATCTCAAACATAATAAAAATCACATCAAGATCTTTGGACCACCAAATGACCATTGCCACCGCCAAAACAAGTTGTCGACGCGCCATTGTCATTGCTCGCATAATAGAGCCAACTTGATCTTGTCGATAACAGTCGGGAAGTCCTCGTGCACATGCCCCAAAGGACCAGCTCCCTGGAGCCACAATCATCGCTGTCGAACCCTTAAATTCATCTGAAGAACCTGGTCCAAATCTCACTGTTGCGTATGCACAACGAGAAACCCTAACATCGCCGCCGCGAGTAGCTAGAACGAATCGATATTGAAGTTCGGTCTAATTTTTCCCAATGGACAAACTTGAGGAGGATCTGCTCAGTGGCGGAGCTAGCGACATATGGCTGAGGGGGCAAATGACCAAATATATTTTTTAAAGGGGTCAAAAACTACATTTCTCTCAATTAATGGCACCCAAATACAGAGCTTCTTCACAAAAAGTCCAAGAGCTGGGGGGGCCATGGCACCTGCAGTAATACACATAGCTCCGCTAGTGGATCTGATCCCCGAAAAACTGACTCGAAGAAGAAGCACCGGCATCGTCTGAGCGACGCCCATGCGAACACTAAAAACCCTAACCTATCTACTAGCTAGAGCCAAGGCACCGTTATTCCCCTCCCCATCACCTGTCGTCGGAGCGACCAACGGAGGGGAGAGGAAATCCATGTCTCGTCGACGGAGATTGGCGGAAGGAAGGATTTGCTATAGTCGCCTTGCGAGAGGGAGGAGAAAGAAGTAGTTTCTAGCAAGCCGCTTTATGGTTTGGCCCATTTTTCTCACTGATTAATTTGTCAGTCCTAGTACTTTTGGATGTAATTAATATTATTTCTCGAATCTTTTGCCAATTAATAAAAATGAAAACCCTATTCACTGTGCATCTAAAATGTTAGTGCCGGTCTTCAAAATAGAGACCATGCACAAAGTCAGTTTATACATTTCTTGTCAGAAATAGAAAGACTCTGGCCTCTGCATCATCGTGATGCACACTATCAAATTTATTAAATGGAATAAAAGTAACCCACAAAATTCACGGTGCTAACATAGGGTAAACAAAAAAAAAAGATCACAACCAGTCGGGTAAAAATATTACATGACTTAATCATGTGATCTGTTAGTGTCATGCTAGCCAAACCGACTGAAAAAGTGTGTGCAATAAACAAGCACGGTGTGTAAATACACATACACAACCACAAAAAATACACACAAGTACAATTATTCACTTATTATGAAACTTTCCATTTTCTTTTGTTGAAGCACCACCGTTAGTCTAACTCGTACGATTTTTTCTTTAACACAACACAACCAAAGCCGCTCTCGCTCACATATACGAGCGTACACTCATCCCTATAAACGTATGCACGCATGTCGTATCCCTATGTGCATCTTCGAGAGACCGAGCCGGCATAACATCTCGAGATTTTATAAAATCATCACAGACACCTCGCAGTCGATGAGAACCAGAGCGGAGCTACGTTGGGGCAAAACCCGGCCGTGGCCCGCCCAAGGTAGTACCAAATAGTGAAGATTGAGGGGTCATTAATAGGAAAGTTATTAAAGGTCAGCTTTAAGAGCAATGCTACACTTACATGCAGATTTTCACGGAATAAAGGTTACGGGCATGCATGACCTTATTAGATTGGGGGAGGGGCCATAGGCCTGAAATTCAGGGGACGGGGATGGATTAGAACCCGCCACATCAATCCGTAGGGCAGGTTCCGTGAAACTCATCTGTAAGTGGAGTAATTTCGCAGCTTTAATATAACCCTCGTGTGAAACTTTTACTACGTAGTAGTACGTCCGAAACTGTTCCCGGCCACACAAATGAACCGTGACAAAACTTCCATACGGTTGGAAATATCATGCAATCCACATTTCTACGGCTTGGATAATTGAGGGGCCAGGGGCACGGTACGACGGATTCTCGACGGCCCGTGCCTGTCTCCATCGTATCATCACGAGGCCTCGAGGGGGAGACATCGCCATTATTCACGCTCGGGCAGGCAGACGACAATATAATCTCGCGACTGGGAGATAAGCTACGGCAGCCGATACGAGATCAGGTTGTCTGGTCATGGGCCAATCGTGCCGAACTTGTCCACTAGATAAAGCGTCCAACAATCCAACATGCGGAGGCCCTATCTCCAACAGTGAAAAACAGAGGAGAAGAAACGAGGAAGTTTTCTGACGATGACAGGAAAAGAAAAGCTCACCCGTGAATCAGGTGGTAGTTTACGTCGTCGCACACGTTAATAATCAATCTAGACACGCCAAAGCACGTAGTACGTACGGTGCCGCTAATTTCTATCGTCCAGTCACAATCAGACGAGTTTGACACACAAAAATGATTGATGATCCGGGAAGATCGTGCGGTAAACTGGTCTATGGAGTAAACCGGCCGTAGCCGTACCTACACCCAGCTAAGATCTTTACCGAGATAATGATGGGTGGGTGGCAAACGAGCGGACCAACGGGGGTGCAGTCTCCACTTGAAACTCCAGCTGCCTGCCAGGTGAGGAGAAGGAAAGGCCGGCGATCGTGCGCGAAAAGGGTCTCAGAACAACACAATAGATAAGCGAGGCTGGCGTGCGGCTTTCGTGCCGCACTGGCGCTGCGGCTCAGGCGAGCAGAGGCCGTACGTTACCAGATGCGGCGTCGCGGCGAATCGATACCGCCTGTGTGCTGAGTGTTGGCCGCGTCACCCCTCACTTCCGAGCGCCCGACACGCAGCGCAACGCGTGGGCCCGTACGTGGGTGGACGGACGGACGGACGGCCTGAATTCTCCCTCGATCTCTCGGAGAAAGGAGAGAGAATCTCGATCGATCTCTCGTCGGATCTGAGCGCCACGACCGTCCCGGATCCATCCGCCCACTGGGGATTCCCGCCCACACCGGGGAAATATCTCATGGCTCGCGGTGGTCCTCCGGAGCTACTGCGGTGTGGACGGCTATGGTGGTGCGTGAATTTGATCGGGGCTAGAGCGGCGGCGGGCCGTTGATGTGCGCCGGATATTCCCGGGCGCGCGCGGAGAAATCAATCGTGCTGGTTTCGTCGGGATGCACGCATGAGTGATGGCTCGTAACGGGCTACTGCACCCGTGTCATCTCCTTGTACCGTACGTACACTAGTGCGGCTGTGGTACGAGACCTGGGGTAGAGTACTGAGCTGGGGCGTGTACGTCGTACGTACGTGGCGCATCTACTTCCGCGAAGGCGCGAGATAGTCCAACGGAGTGGCTCGCACGCTTAGAAAAGCTATTCCTTCCATTTTTTCGAGAAAACTTATAATCTACTCATCTTCAATCATAACAGTACAACGAACATTAAAAATAATAAAGTATTCTAGATTCATATATCACCTATCGACGACTACAAAAACTAAAGCGAGCCAAAGGCGCGTCGCTATTATTGTCCCTTCCTCGTCGAAGCCGGGCAAAACTTATTATAGTAGAGTCGGGAAGTTGTCGTGGTAAGACCTCATAGGACCAACGCATTAAAACAGTCGTGATTTTTTAAAAATTCGATGGCGTTTATTAAACAATGATCATGTTTGTTACCAGAGAAGGAATAAGAAAGTCTCGAGGATGATCACGCCACTCCTCAGATAGTGTCCTCCTATAACTTGCTCGAGCAAGCAATGCGCAACACCATTGCTTTTCCGGGCACAGTGTGTTATAATCGTCTTGCTAAAAGAATTCATAATTTCCTGACAGTCATCAATCACCACTGCTCCTGCCGCCCGATACTCGGGTGGATCAAGAATGACTTAAACTATCTCTATTGAATCACTCTCCACCGCCATCGAGAAGATACCCAGCGAGTCTGCAAGTTGCAATCCTTCCAATAGTGAGACAGTTTTCATTGCAAACCATTACACTTATTTTGAAATGGAGTCAGTATCCTATGCCTTTCATGAAAAAATGTTGTAATATTTTTGATGGGCTTGGTTGTTGTATGAAACATCTCTATTATTAAAGAGGAGCTGGTCCATGTAAATTAGCTATCCAAAGCTGTTTGTTGGAATAACTTCTTGTCTATTCATCAATAGTCATGGTAGTATAAAGACATCAGAAATAACAAAATTACATTCGGGTCCATAAACCATCTAGGGTCGACTACAAATACTGGAATGAGCCGAAAGCGAGTCGCCATCATCGCCCCTTCCTCACCAAAGCCGACAAACATTGTTGTAGTAGACAGTCGTGAAGTCATCGTGCTAAGGCCTCACAAGACCAAGACATTAGAACATGAACCTTCTCCGATGAAGATAAGCATGGATTAGAAGTATCCAACCTGTAAACACAAGAATATAGACGAACACAAACCGGATCCAAGTAGATCCTCCTAAAACAAACGATGGCCGAATCCTGTGAGACCCACCGAAGACACACCTCTACACGCCCTCCGACGATGCTAGACGCACCTTCGAGATAAGGGGCTAAGCACAGAAACCTTATTCCATCTTCAGGAATCCACCGTCGTCTTGACTTCCTAAGTAGGACACAAATCCTAAGCAGACACAAAAAGACACCTAAAAAATGAAGCAGAAGCCCTACCACCACCAAGGGTAGTGGTCCACCATGCCTCCATGGCCTAGGGTCGCAAGAGACGAGGCAGACATGCAACGGTGCCAGTGGGAGGCGAGAAACCCTGATAGCTCGAAGCCGTGCAACAAGCACAAAACTTCTTCCCCCCGGTCTCCGTTGGCGAGCCCATGGATTCATCTCCCCTCCACCTGCCGCGCCGGCGGCTGATGACGGATGAGGACCCACAAGTATAGGGATCAATAGTAGTCTTTTCGATAAGTAAGAGTGTCAAATCCAACGATGAGAAGAAGAAAATGATAAGTGGTTTTCAGTAAGGTATTCTCTGCAAGTATTGAAAATAGCGGTAATAGATAGTTTGGTAGCAAGCTAATTCGTAGCAAGTAACAATAGTAACAAAGATGCAGCAAGGTGTCCCAATCATTTTTATAAAAAAGTACAAGCCGAAAAGTTCTCTTATATAAAGCAAAGCGTTCTCGATGACACATGAGAATTATTATCTAGTCACTTTTATCATGTTTAGTTGATTCGCGTTCACTATTTTGATAATTTGTTATATGGGTGTATCGATGCTTGGGTGTTGTTCTCACTTGAACAAGCATCCCTCTTATGAATATACACTCTCGCTATCATCCGCAACTATGAAAGAAGAATTAAGATACATCTAACCATAATATTAAATATATGGATCCAAGTCAGTCCCTTACGAAGTAACGTATAAATTAGGGTTTAAGCTTTTCTCACTCTAGCAACTCATTATCTACTTATTACTCCATAGTGTCTCCCCTTAGGCCCAAATATGGTGCAGTATCATGTAGTGGACGTTCACATGACACCACTGAAGGAAGCACCAACATACATATCATCAAAATATCGAACGAATACCAAATTCACGTGATTACTTACAACCGGACTTCTCCCGTGTCCTCAAGAACAAAAGTAACTACTCATAAATCATATTCATGTTCAAGATCAAAGGGGGATTGAATATCATCAAGGGTCTGAACATATAATCTTCCACCAAAAAAATAAACTAGCATCGACTACAAGATGTAATCAACACTACTAGCAACCCACAGGTACCAATCTGAGGTTTTGAGACAAAGGTTGAATACAAGAGATGAACTAGGTCTTGAGATGAGATGATGCTGATGAAGATGTTGATGAATATTGGTCCTCCCATGATGAGAGGATCATCGGTGATGTCGTTGGATTCGATTTCCCCATCCCCGAGGGAAGTTTTCCCTGCAAAATCGCTCAACCGGAGAGCAAAAGTGCTCATACCCAGGTTCCGCCTCGAGATGGCGACACTTCATCCCGAAAGTCCTCCTCTTAATTTTGTTAGGGCAAATGACTTCACATAGCAGAAGGAGGGGGCAGAGGCTAGCTGTGGGCCCCACAAGTGTAACACCCCGAATGTGATTTACCCAATATGTACTCCAACTCTTGCCGTTTCTGGCCTTAAGTTATTTTATTTTCTCGGGTTCGGGTTTTTTTGTCTCCGCATGTTATTATCATTGTCATGCATCTCATATCATGTCATCATGTGCATTGCTTTTGCATACGTGTTCATCTCATGCATTCGAGCATTTTCCCCGTTGTCCGTTTTGCATTCCGGCACTCCGTTCTCCTCCGGTGGTCATTTCTACCTTTCTTTCATGTGTGGGAATTAAACACTTCCGGATTGGACCGAGACTTGCAAAGCGGCCTTGGTTTACTACTGGTAGACCGCCTGTCAAGTTTCGTACCATTTGGACGTCGTTTGATGCTCCAACGGTTAACCGAGGGACCGAAAAGACCTCGTGTGTGTTGCAGCCCAACACCCCTCCAAGTTGGCCCAAAACCCACCAAAACCCTCTCCATCATCTAGAGCGTTCGATCACGATCGCGTGGCCGAAAACCGCACCTCATTTGGACACTCCTAGCTCCCTCTACCTCTATTTAAAGACCCCCTCCGAAATCCGGATCTCCTTCTTCCCCGAAACCCTAGCCCCGCTTCTCTCCGCGCGCCGGACGTGTCCGCCGGCGCTGGACACGACTGCCGCCTCCCGCAGCCAACCGCGGCTTGCCACGTGGCGCCCGCAAGCCCCACATCGCCGCTCCCGCCGCCGGCCCACGAGGGCCCGAGGCCGGCCCTCCAGCCGCCCGACCGGGCCGAGCCCCTCCAGCCGGCGCCGCCCCTTCTTCCCCGCGTCCGGTGCGCCTCCACCGGATCCGGTCGCCGCGGCCCACTGCCGGACGGTGCCCGAACCTCCTCGCCGGCGCCCGAACCTCCTCGCCGGCGCCCGAGCCCCTCGCCGGCGCACCGCCATCGCCACCGCCGCCCCGGCCTTCTTCCCCTCCTCCGGCGCCCTCCACCTCCTTCTCCAGCAAGTCCGGCGACGAACCCGGCGAACCTCGAAGTCCATGCCCGGCTGGATCTGGATCTGAGAAAATATCTCGGGTTGACTTTTTGCCCGAAACCCTAATCATTTTGCATATTTCATCATGCTATAACTCCTCATCCGTAGCTCCGTTTTGGGCATATAGCATATCAAAATGTTCGTCTCAGAGAGCACATCATTTCATATCATTGCATCACTTTCATTTGAGTTCATCTTGATGCCCGTAATGCTGTTGGAAAAATGCTATTTGAGATAATTGTCAGATCTGCTGCTCCAATTAGATATTTGTCATTTTTGCCATGATTATTGTGGGCATGATATGCCCCTGAGCTCTTCATGAGTTTTGTTATATGTTTTGCCATCTATCCAAAGGTGCAACCCATGTATTTTTGTGATGTGTGTGGTGACTAGCACAAGCTTGCAAAGTGGTGCATTCGTTAATGCTGATTTCAGGGACTTAGCATTTCCACAAAGTCCTTGAGCTGTTTATCTCAATATGCCATATGTTCATGTTGTTTCCTAGTGATCCGTGCCTCTTTTGAGAATGATCAATAAGGATGTTTTGTTAATCTTGTAGTGATCTATCCATCCATGCCCTTGTTTGCAATTATGGAGCACCCTAGCTTGAGTCAATCGAGCTCTACTTTTGCTATTTCGTGAATCTGGGCAGATTGTCTACTTGTTAGCAATTTTGCCGAGGATGTTGTAGTTGATCCGTGCATGCTATGTTATTGTTCTTGCCATGTCTAGCTTGTATTTTGTGTATTCTTGATGGGTGTATGCTTAGGTTGTCATGACTTGCTCTGTAGTGAGTGCATCGAGCTCGTAAACATGCCTACTTGATATTTGTTTCAGCATGCTCCAGTTTTCACTAAGTCTGAGAACTGATTATGTTTTGCCATGTTCACATGCTTGCAAATGTATTTTCTGATCCCTTTTGGCTCAAGGTCACTAAGGGACTTTTGTTAAGCTCTTTGAGTAGCTCCATGCCATGCTTTACTTTTCCATGTTCAGGTCCTGTAGCATATAGTTTTCATGCTCCAAAGAGTGCTATCTGATCTGAAATTCCAGACAAGTGTTAATTCCACTAAGTCTGAAATCTGTTTACCAAATGCATTTTTGCCATGCTTGTTTGAACCTGTTAATGGATGAATTGGCCGTAGCTCAGTGCTAGTCTTTTGTTAAGCATCATGAATGGATCCCTGCCATGTATTTTGATGCCATGTTTGAGTGCTGTAGCATGTTCATATTGTTGCATTTAGATGGCTACTTGCTGTAAATCGCAGAACGTGGTCATATTTGAATTGCTTGCCATTTCCTAACCGTAACTCCGATTCCGGCGTTCTTTATATCGTTCTCAAGCGATTTAATCTCATATTTCCAGTGGCACACTTGCATTTCCAAGTTGAGGCCAGGTTCATGCATTCTTTGTCAAATCTTGCATATGCATCGCATATTGCATCCCGCATAGCATACCATCTTTGCATCATGTTGTTTGAGCTTTGCACGTGGTTGATTGTGTCCTTGTTGCTTGTTTGTCTTGTTTGGGTAGAGCCGGGAGACGAGTTCGCTAACGAGGAGCCCATTGAGTTTGCTTTCGAGGATCCAGTCAATTCTGACAACTTTGCAGGCAAGATGATCATACCCTCGAAATCACTACTATCTTTGCTCTGCTAGATGCTCGCTCTTTTGCTATGCCTATGCTACGATGCCTACCACTTGCTTATCATGCCTCACAAATTGCCATGTCAAACCTCTAACTCACCTTGTCCTAGCAAACCGTTGATTGGCTATGTTACCGCTTTGCTCAGCCCCTCTTATAGCGTTGCTAGTTGCAGGTGAAGATTGGAGACCGTTCCTTGTTGGAACATTATTTACTTGTTGGGATATCATTATATTATCTTGTTATCTTAATGCATCTATATACTTGGTAAAGGGTGGAAGGCTCGGCCTCTCGCCTAGTGTTTTGTTCCACTCTTGCCGCCCTAGTTTCCGTCATATCGGTGTTATGTTCCCGGATTTTGCGTTCCTTACGCGGTTGGGTTATAATGGGAACCCCTTGATAGTCCGCCTTGAATAAAACTCCTCCACCAATGCCCAACCTTGGTTTTACCATTTGCCACCTACCCTTTTCCCTTGGGTTTCGCGGACTCAAGGGTCATCTTATTTTAAACCCCCGGGCCAGTGCTCCTCTGAGCGTTGGTCCAACCTAGAGCACCGTGCGGGGCCGTCCCTTGGCAACTTGGGTTACGTTGGCTCCCGTACGCTTAGCTTATCCGGTGTGCCCTGAGAACGAGATATGTGTAGCTCCTATCGGGATTTGTCGGCACAGCGGGTGGTGTTGCTGGACTTGTTTTACCATTGTCGGAGTTGTCTTGTAGAACCGGGATACCAAGTCTGATCGGATTGTCTCGGGAGGAGGTCTATTCCTTCGTTGACCGTGAGAGCTTGTCATGGGCTAAGTTGGGACTCCCCTGCAGGAATTTGAACTTTCGAAAGCCGTGCCCGCGGTTATGGGCATATGGGAATTTGTTAATGTCCGGTTGTAGATAACTTGAACCTTAACTTAATTAAAATAAATCAACTGTGTGAGTTACCGTGATGGTCTCTTCTCGGCAGAGTCCGGGAAGTGAACACGGTGTTGGAGTAATGCTTGCCACAGGTTGCCCCTAGTTATTCGTGCGTGCTTTGCCTCCTCTTCTCGCTCTCTTTTGCGAACAGGTTAGCCACCATACATGCTAGTCGCTTGCTGCAGCTCCACATATTTTTTCCTTGCCTTACCTATAAGCTTAAATAGTCTTGATCGCGAGGGTGCGAGATTGCTGAGTCCCTGTGGCTCATAGATTACTTCCAAACTAGATGCAGAGCCTGATGATTCCGCTCCAGATGACGCGCTTGAGCTCAAGTGGGAGTTCGACGAGGACTCACGCCGTTACTACGTGTCTTTCCCTGATGATCAGTAGTGGTGCCCAGTTGGGATGATCGGGACCGTGTCGCATGTTGGATTATCTTTTATTTTGGCGCCGTAGTCGGGCCATGAGTGTTTGAATGTTGTAATGCTATTTATGTACTTTGTTTGACGTGGCGAGTGTAAGCCAACTATGTATCTCCCCTTTTATTATCTATATTACATGGAATGTTGTGAAGATTGCCTAACTTGCGACATTGCTTTCAGTGCGGTTATGTCTCTAAGATGTGCCTAGACACGTGGGAGCTATAGCCGCATCGAGGGCTGCAGAATGGTTTCAGCAGTACAAGGATTCCAGAGGTGGCCGTGTTATTACCTGGGATGAATTCCGTCAAGATTTCAGAGCTCATCATATCCCTCAGAGCATGGTTGAAAGCAAGCGTGCGGAATTCCGCAACCTGAAGCAAGGCTCTTTGTCTGTCTATGACTACAACAAGTTGTTTCAGAAGCTCGCCTGCTTTGCTAAGCAGGACGTCCCTGATGAGAAGAGCATGATATACCCGTTCAGGGGTGGTCTCAGGGAAGAAATTCAGCTAGCACTTGTTCTCTTTGAGCCCTTGAGGTAAGATGAGTTCTACAACATGGCATTGAAGCAAGAGGCCGCTCAACTGAGGTGTGATGCTTCCAAGAAGCAAGTCAGAGATGCTACTCCTTCTTCCTCTACTCAAGTGGCCAAGCAGCAGAAGTATTGGCTTCCTCCTCCTCCGTTTCGTCAGCCGTATCAGAAAAGCAAAGGTGGTAGTGGATCTTCCCACCCACCCAACCCAGGCTTTCAGAACAAGACTTCGTCTCAAGCTCCAAGATCGAGTGCTCCGTATCACCGTCCGCTTTCAGAGGTCACGTGCAACAAGTGCCAACAGAAGGGTCACTATGCCAACAAGTGCTTCAACCAGAGGCGTCTCCCTCCTCCTCCTCCTCCTGTGAGATCGGCAAGTACAGCTGTGGTCAAGCATAACCCCAAGCATGCCAAGGTCAACTTGCTGAATGCATCTCAGGCAGAGGACTCGTCAGATGTCATCATGGGTAACTTTCCAGTTAACTCTTTTCCCGCAAAAGTTCTTTTTGACACTGGTGCATCGCATTGTTTCATGTCAAGATCATTTGTTTCCAAGCATGACTTCGTTTCGCAAATGTTGGGTAAACCTATGGGAGTAGTTTCTCCGGCTAAGTCTATGAGGGCTACTTCAATAGTCCCGGATATTTCTATCATGATGGGTGATTTCAAGTTTCTGGCTTCTCCAATGGTTCTTGGTAACTCGGATATTGATCTTATTCTCGGGATGGATTGGCTTTCTAAGCACAAGGCTCAGCTTGATTGTGCAGCCAGGCAGATTCAATTGACTCATTCGTCTGAGGAAGTAATTGTCTTTGCCGCGAATGATGATACCATCCGTCTGTTTTCTCTCAATGAGAAGGGTGAACTGGATGCCATCTCGCAAATTCCAGTCGTTTGCGAATATCAAGACGTCTTTCCAGAAGAGCTTCCAGGAATGCCTCCGCACCGACCAGTTGAATTCGTCATCGATCTTGAGCCTGGCACAGAACCTGTATGCAAGCGTCCTTACAAGCTCGGACCTGAAGAGTTGAAGGAGCTGAAGAAGCAACTCGATGCTCAAGAGAGAATGGGTCTCATCTGGCCTAGTTCTTCTCCGTGGGGTTGTGGTGTTCTTTTTGTGAAGAAGAAGGATGGAACGGACCGACTTTGTGTTGATTACCGTCCATTGAACAAGAAGACCATCAAGAACAAATACCCACTTCCCAACATCAACGAGCTGTTCGAACAACTCAAAGGTGCCCAAGTATTCTCCAAGCTTGATCTCCGTATGGGTTATCATCAGATTTGAATCCGTGAGCAAGATATTCCCAAGACGGCTTTCAGGACAAGCTTTGGTTCATATGAATACACTGTCATGTCTTTTGGCCTCGTCAACGCTCCTCCGACTTTCTCTCGCATGATGAACTTCATCTTCAACGCCTACACTAGTGACTTCGTTTTGGTCTATCTCGACGACATTCTAGTTTTCTCGAAGAACAAGGAAGATCATGCCAAGCACTTGCGTTTGGTACTCGATAAACTCAGAGAACACAAGTTCTACGCCAAGTTCTCCAAGTGTGAATTTTGGCTCGATGAGGTTCTTTATCTTGGTCATATCATCTCTGCCAAGGGCATTGCGGTGAATCCTGAGAAGGTGTCTGCAATTGTGAATTGGGAACCACCTCAGAACATGAAGAAACTCCGTAGCTTCCTCGGTCTCGCAAGCTACTGTCGAAGATTCGTTGAAAACTTTTCTAAGATCGCGAAGCCTCTCTCAAATCTTCTCCAGAAGTACGTCAAGTACGTTTGGTCTCCGGAGTGTGACATTGCTTTCAACACTTTGAAAGAGAAATTGGTCACTGCTCCAGTTCTGACTCCGCCTGATGAATCCAAGCCGTACGAGGTCTTTTGTGATGCCTCTCTCCAAGGGCTTGGCACAGTGTTGATGCAAGAGAAGAAAGTTGTGGCTTATACCTCTCGCCAGTTGAAGCCCAATGAGAAGAACTACCCCACTCATGATCTCGAGCTGGTGGCAGTTGTGCATGCTCTTTTGACTTGGAGACATCTCTTATTGGGAAGAAAAGTGGACATTTTCACTGACCACAAGAGTCTCAAGTACATCTTCACTCAGCCTAATCTCAACCTCAGGCAGACTCGATGGGTCGAAATGATTCAAGAGTATAATCCGAGTATCGAGTATACTCCAGGCAAGGCCAATGTGATTGCTGACGCATTGAGCAGGAAGGCTTATTGCAACAGTCTGATTCTCAAGCCTTACCAACCCGAGCTTTGTGAAGCTTTCCGCAAACTCAATCTGCAAGTTGTTCCTCAAGGTTTCCTCGCCAACCTTCAAGTCTCTCCTACCTTGGAAGACCAGATTCGCCAAGCTCAGCTTCTCGATGCTATGGTGAAAAAGGTGAAGATTGGGATTGCCAAGAGTCTACCCAAGTACAAGTGCTACCGCCTTGATGACAAGGATACTCTCTTCTTCGAGGATCGTATTGTTGTGCCCAAAGGTGACCTCCGTAAAGTGATCATGAACAAGGCTCACAATTTTCTCCTCTCCATCCACCCTGGGAGCACGAAGATGTATCAGGA
Source organism: Triticum urartu (assembly GCF_003073215.2). Lineage (NCBI taxonomy): Eukaryota > Viridiplantae > Streptophyta > Magnoliopsida > Poales > Poaceae > Triticum > Triticum urartu. The sequence goes on from NC_053026.1 coordinate 557,849,048, forward strand.
CCTCAAGCAGGCTTATTGGTGGACTCGAATAAAGCGCGAGATTGCTCAGTTCGTGAATGAATGCGATGTCTGCAGAAGAGTGAAGGCAGAACACCAAAGGCCAGCTGGTCTCCTCCAACCTCTTGCCATTCCAAAATGGAAGTTTGACCACATTGAAATGGACTTCGTGACTGGGTTTCCAAAGTCCAAGCGTGGCAATGATGCTATATTCGTTGTCATCGACAAACTCACTAAAGTGGCTCACTTTCTGCCTATCAAAGAGTCAATCACTGCAGCTCAATTGGCGGAACTCTATACCTCTCGAATTGTCTCTCTGCACGGTATTCCACAAGTGATCTCTTCAGACCGTGGCAACATCTTTACCTCCAAGTTTTGGGATTCTTTTCAAAAGGCCATGGGCACCAATATCCGCTTCAGCACAGCTTTCCATCCTCAAACTAGCGGTCAAGTCGAGCGTGTCAATCAGATTCTTGAAGATATGCTCAGGGCTTGTGTGATCTCCTTCGGCATGAAGTGGGAGGATTGTCTTCCATATGCTGAATTCTCCTACAACAACAGTTTTCAAGCAAGTTCGGACAAGGCCCCATTTGAAATTCTATATGGCAGGAAGTGTCGTACCCCTCTCAACTGGTCTGAAATCGGTGAACGTCAACTTCTGGGAAATGACTTAATCACAGAGGCAGAGAAAATGTGCAAAGTCATTCGAGATAACCTCAAAGCAGCCCAATCCCGCCAGAAGAGCTACTATGATAGTAAGCACCGTGATTTGGCTTTCGGGATCGGAGATCATGTTTACCTCCGCATCTCTCCAATGAAAGGTACTCGTCGCTTCGGTATCAAAGGAAAGCTTGCCCCTAGATACGTGGGACCTTTCAAGATTGTCAGCAAGAGAGGCGATCTCGCCTATCAACTCGAGCTTCCTTCAAACTTTGCAAATGTTCATGACGTGTTCCATGTCTCTCAGCTTCGAAAGTGCTTCAAGACTCCTGATCGCACCGTCAACTTCGAGGACATTGAGCTCCAAGAAGATCTCTCTTATCGTGAGCACCCCGTTGCTATTCTTGAAGAGACTGAACGCAAGACTCGCAACAAGTCAATCAAATTCCTCAAAGTCAAGTGGTCACACCATTCCGACCGTGAAGCTACCTGGGAACGTGAGGATCACCTCCGTTCTGAATACCCGGCGTTCTTTCAGTCCTAGATCTCGAGACGAGATCCTCTCGTAGTGGTGGAGTGTTGTTTGTAACACCCCGGATATGATTTACCCAATATGTACTCCAACTCTTGCCGTTTCCGGCGTTAAGTTATTTTATTTTCTCGGGTTTGGGTTTTTGTCTCCGTGTGTTGTTATCGTTGTCATGCATCTCATATCATGTCATCATGTGCATTGCATTTGCATACGTGTTCATCTCATGCATTCGAGCATTTTCCCCATTGTCCGTTTTGCATTCTGGTGCTTCGTTCTCCTCCGGTGGTCAGTTCTATCTTTCTTTCGTGTGTGGGGATTAAACATTTCCGGATTGGACCGAGACTGCCAAGCGGCCTTGGTTTACTACCGGTAGACCGCCTGTCAAGTTTCGTACCATTTGGACTTCGTTTGATGCTCCAACGGTTAACCGAGGGACCGAAAAGGCCTCGTGTGTGTTGCAGCCCAACACCCCTCCAATTTGGCCAAAACCCACCAAAACCCTCTCCATCATCTAGAGCGTTCGATCACGATCGCGTGGCCGAAAACTGCACCTCATTTGGACACTCCTAGCTCCCTCTACCTCTATTTAAAGACCCCCTCCGAAATCCGGATCTCCTTCTTCCCCGAAACCCTAGCCCCGCTTCTCTCCGCGCGCCGGACGTGTCCGCCGGCGCCGGACACGTCCGCCACCGCCCGCAGCCAACCGCGGCTTTCCACGTGGCGCCCGCGAGCCCCACATCGCCGCTCCCGCCGCCGGCCCGCGAGGGCCCGAGGCCGGCCCTCCAGCCGCCCGACCGGGCCGAGCCCCTCCAGCCGGCGCCGCCCCTTCTTTCCCGCGTCCGGCGCGCCTCCACCGGATCCGGCCGCCGCGGCCCATTGCCGGCCGGTGCCCGAACCTCCTCGCCGGCGCCCGAGCCCCTCGCCGGCGCACCGCCATCGCCACCGCCGCCCCGACCTTCTTCCCCTCCTCCGGCGCCCTCCACCTCCTTCTCCGGCAAGTCCACCGACGAACTCGACGAACCTCGAAGTCCGCGCCCGGCTGGATCTGGATCTGAGAAAATATCTCGGGTTGACTTTTTGCCTGAAACCCTAATCATTTTGCATATTTCATCATGCTATAAATCCTCATCCGTAGCTCCGTTTTGGGCATATAGCATATCAAAATGTTCGTCTCAGAGAGCACATCATTTCATATCATTGCATCACTTTCATTTGAGTTCATCTTGATGCCCGTAATGCTGTTGGAAGAATGCTATTTGAGATAATTGTCAAATCTGCTGCTCCAATTAGATATTTGTCATTTTTGCCATGATTATTGTGGGCATGATATGCCCCTGAGCTCTTCATGAGTTTTGTTATATGTTTTGCCATCTATCCAAAGGTGCAACCCATGTATTTTTGTGATGTGTGTGGTGACTAGCACAAGCTTGCAAAGTGGTGCATTCGTTAATGCTGATTTCAGGGACTTAGCATTTCCACAAAGTCCTTGAGCTGTTTATCTCAATATGCCATATGTTCATGTTGTTTCCTAGTGATCCGTGCCTCTTTTGAGAATGATCAATAAGGATGTTTTGTTAATCTTGTAGTGGGATGTTTTGTTAATCTTGTAGTGCTCTATCCATCCATGCCCTTGTTTGCAATTATGGAGCACCCTAGCTTGAGTCAATCGAGCTCTACTTTTGCTATTTCGTGAATCTGGGCAGATTGTCTACTTGTTAGCAATTTTGCCGAGGATGTTGTAGTTGATCCGTGCATGCTATGTTATTGTTCTTGCCATGTCTAGCTTGTATTTTGTGTATTCTTGATGGGTGTATGCTTAGGTTGTCATGACTTGCTCTGTAGTGAGTGCATCGAGCTCGTAAACATGCCTACTTGATATCTGTTTCAGCATGCTCCAGTTTTCACTAAGTCTGAGAACTGATTATGTTTTGCCATGTTCACATGCTTGCAAATGTATTTTCTGATCCCTTTTGGCTCAAGGTCACTAAGGGACTTTTGTTAAGCTCTTTGAGTAGCTCCATGCCATGCTTTACTTTTCCATGTTCAGGTCCTGTAGCATATAGTTTTCATGCTCCAAAGAGTGCTATCTGATCTGAAATTCCAGACAAGTGTTAATTCCACTAAGTCTGAAATCTGTTTACCAAATGCATTTTTGCCATGCTTGTTTGAACCTGTTAATGGATGAATTGGCCGTAGCTCAGTGCTAGTCTTTTGTTAAGCATCATGAATGGATCCCTGCCATGTATTTTGATGCCATGTTTGAGTGCTGTAGCATGTTCATATTGTTGCATTTAGATGGCTACTTGCTGTAAATCGCAGAACGTGGTCATATTTGAATTGCTTGCCATTTCCTAACCGTAACTCCGATTCCGGCGTTCTTTATATCGTTCTCAAGCGATTTAATCTCATATTTCCAGTGGCACACTTGCATTTCCAAGTTGAGGCCAGGTTCATGCATTCTTTGTCAAATCTTGCATATGCATCGCATATTGCATCCCGCATAGCATACCATCTTTGCATCATGTTGTTTGAGCTTTGCACGTGGTTGATTGTGTCCTTGTTGCTTGTTTGTCTTGTTTGGGTAGAGCCGGGAGACGAGTTCGCTAACGAGGAGCCCATTGAGTTTGCTTTCGAGGATCCAGTCAATTCTGACAACTTTGCAGGCAAGATGATCATACCCTCGAAATCACTACTATCTTTGCTCTGCTAGATGCTCGCTCTTTTGCTATGCCTATGCTACGATGCCTACCACTTGCTTATCATGCCTCACAAATTGCCATGTCAAACCTCTAACTCACCTTGTCCTAGCAAACCGTTGATTGGCTATGTTACCGCTTTGCTCAGCCCCTCTTATAGCGTTGCTAGTTGCAGATGAAGATTGGAGACCGTTCCTTGTTGGAACATTATTTACTTGTTGGGATATCATTATATTATCTTGTTATCTTAATGCATCTATATACTTGGTAAAGGGTGGAAGGCTCGGCCTCTCGCCTAGTGTTTTGTTCCACTCTTGCCGCCCTAGTTTCCGTCATATCGGTGTTATGTTCCCGGATTTTTGCGTTCCTTACGCGGTTGGGTTATAATGGGAACCCCTTGACAGTCCGCCTTGAATAAAACTCCTCCACCAATGCCCAACCTTGGTTTTACCATTTGCCACCTACCCTTTTCCCTTGGGTTTCGCGGACTCAAGGGTCATCTTATTTTAAACCCCCGGGCCAGTGCTCCTCTGAGCGTTGGTCCAACCTAGAGCACCGTGCGGGGCCGTCCCTTGGCAACTTGGGTTACGTTGGCTCCCGTACGCTTAGCTTATCCGGTGTGCCCTGAGAACGAGATATGTGCAGCTCCTATCGGGATTTGTCGGCATAGCGGGTGGTGTTGCTGGACTTGTTTTACCATTGTCGGAGTTGTCTTGTAGAACCGGGATACCAAGTCTGATCGGATTGTCTCGGGAGGAGGTCTATTCCTTCGTTGACCGTGAGAGCTTGTCATGGGCTAAGTTGGGACTCCCCTGCAGGAATTTGAACTTTCGAAAGCCGTGCCCGCGGTTATGGGCATATGGGAATTTGTTAATGTCCGGTTGTAGATAACTTGAACCTTAACTTAATTAAAATAAATCAACTGTGTGAGTTACCGTGATGGTCTCTTCTCGGCAGAGTCCGGGAAGTGAACACGGTGTTGGAGTAATGCTTGCCGCAGGTTGCCCCTAGTTATTCGTGCGCGCTTTGCCTCCTCTTCTCGCTCTCTTTTGCGAACAGGTTAGCCACCATACATGCTAGTCGCTTGCTGCAGCTTCACATATTTTTTCCTTGCCTTACCTATAAGCTTAAATAGTCTTGATCGCGAGGGTGCGAGATTGCTGAGTCCCTGTGGGATGATCGGGACCGTGTCGCATGTTGGGTTATCTTTTATTTTGGCGCCGTAGTCGGGCCATGAGTGTTTCAAAGTTGTAATGCTATTTATGTACTTTTTTTGACGTGACGAGTGTAAGCCAACTATGTATCTCCCCTTTTATTATCTATATTACATGGGATGTTGTGAAGATTGCCTAACTTGCGACATTGCTTTCAATGCCGTTATGTCTCTAAGATGTGCCTAGACACGTGGGAGCTATAGCCGCATCGAGGGCGTTACAACAAGGCACCGGGGTGTGCCCAGGGGGATGGTCGCGCCATGTTGCCTTGTGGGCAACTGGTGAGTCCCCTTTGGTATTACTTTGGTCTAATATTTTTCATATATTCAATAAAATATCCTCATGAAGTTTCAGGTCATTTGGAGATCTGTAGAATAGGTATCTACTGTAACTTTTTAGGTCTAGAATTCCAGCTGTCGGTAATCTCTCTTTCCGTGTAAATCTTGCAAATTAAGAGAGAAAAGGCATCAAGATTGCATCATAAGTGGAATAATGACCAAAAACATTGTAAATATTAGTAGAAAAACATGATGCAAAATGGACGTATCAACAAGGAGTGGAATTATGATGCCTCATATTTGGCTAATGGATAGGTAAGATTTTAGTCCTCGTAGGCGCGACGCTCGAGCGGATTGGGCACTTTCTTTTTTGAGTCAGTCTTTCGGTCTTTGATCCTCAAGTTCGTCTATCAGGACGGATTAGACTGAGCTCAAAAATAGATTCCTACCACCCCTTCGCGGCAGTGACGTTAGGGTTTCTCATCGTACTTATGCGACGACGAGATTTGGTGTCAGCTTTTTTTGGATCGATTCAAGGGTTCAACCACGACGACTCTGGCTCTGAGGTGCTGGTCCTTAGGAGCATGTGCAGAAAAACTTCCCGACTTTCATCGACAGGTCAGGCCGGCTCGAGGACGAGAGCGACACGTCTTCTGGTGGCGACAGTAGTCGTTCGGTGGTTCATGGACCTTGATGTAATTTTTATTATGTTTAAGGTGCTTTGTAGATGAATCTTTATAACATATCCGGTCTTCTTCACAAAACAAAAGGGGAGGGGGGTGCATGTTCGCCTCCACCCCTCCCCTACGCCTCCACGTTCCACATCGCTTTTCTGGATACACCTCCACCTACCACATTGATTTTTCCCTTCAATTTGGTTTTTCCCTCTCGATCGTTCACCTCCACACCGTTTCTGTTTCTCCCTCTTAATTCATTTGAATCCATGTCAACGAATCAAATCGAACTTGCCAATTCTCAAAAGACAATAGAAACTTACCAATTCTCAAAAGACAATTGAAACTTACCAATTCCCATCGTACCTCAGTACATGGCTGGAAAATTGCTGGACATGTGGTCGCAGCACGAGTCCATCGCCGCATCAAACAAACCCAATCCAACAAATCGTTTGTTTCCTTCTACCAGATTACCTCATCCCCGAATTGAATTCTTCCCTAAACAAATATGGGTCGTGCTACGCATCGGCTGGCTGATCTTTTTAAAAGGTCGACCAAGTCGCGGGGCACTAGATATGGCATCGTCGTGCGCCTGAGATTCAACTTCACCTTTGCAACAGATCTGCTGTTGCAGAAACCTATCCTCAGCTTTGCAACAAAGTGATGTTGCAGAAAACTTCTCAAAATAGGTGATGTTGCAGAAAATGCAGCTGCTATTGCTGGTGCATGCTGCGGCAGCATTGCTGACATTTGCCACACCGTTGTTGCAATCACAATAGGATCCTTGTTGCATAAAGGCATCAAGGCCCTCGCCACATTTGCCCCGTGGGCAATGCCAGAGTTGGAGGTGAGATCGGCGATAGGAGGGGCCGCAGCGGCGGAGAGGCGGCCGGTGATGGTAGTCTACATATCTTAATGTATTTTTTATTATATTTAAGATGATTTGTATTTCTGATGAACTTTTATAATAGATCTGGATCTTTTTTGAAAAAGGAAATGAATGTGGCTAGATCTTAGTCGAACCAAATCCTAGTCAAGTGATAGAACATATAAAAAAGAAAAAAGAAAACAAAATACTTCAATGTTGGTAGTCTACAGATCTTAGTGTAATTTTTATTATATTTAAGGTGATACGTATTTTCGATGAACTTTTATAATAGATCTGGATCTTATTCGAATAAGGAAATGAGTGTGGCTAGATGTTAGTCGAACCAAATTCCAGTCAAGTGATAGGACATATAAAAAAGCAAAAAATAAAATAAAATAATTTCTTTGCATGGATGTCTATGTATGATCACAAAATATAACATTAAGTCTCAATCGACCGAGATTTAGCAACTCTGAAAGAAAAAAATCCTGCCTTTTCCCGCAAGATTAAATGTGGGGAAACATAGGAGTACAAAGTAGTAGTGCCACGAGTCGTACGTTTTGTTGAGGTGACATGTGATTGATTGATGAATGGGAACGTCTCTGGCTAATAATGCTGCCACATCAACCGATGCATATCCTTTACAGTGCATGCACAGTGCAAATGTTGGCTGGTGGCACGTACTTACAAACTCTCTCTTTTGTGTGTATGCAGTGCACACCACCACGTAATACTAGGGTATAAACTCGTGTTTGTTGTATGAATGAAACAATACAAAGCGTGCAAGCAAAGACATCTCGGTTTCTGGATCAGCGTTCCACCTCACTGCATGCATCCGCCGTGGCAACAAAGTGAACACCAACAAAATGAAGAAGAAGAAGAAGAAGAAGAAGAAGAAGATGTGCGTGCATGGGAAACCAGCGGGCAACGGAACCGATGGGCCGGCGCCTCGGCGATCGGAGAGGTCCACCAAATTAAGGATCGCGCCGTGAGGCGCAAGCAGGTTAATAAACCGCCATGCACGCACGCACGAACAAGACAAAGGCGGTACGCCTCCATCTTTTTTCTTTTTCACAACTCCGTTAGCTATACTTGGCAAGCCAACCGGGAGACGCAAGCCCATCACGTAAAAAAGAAAAGGAAAAAAGGAAAAAAGAAAGAATGGTGCGTGAGAAGCGGTGGCTCGAGATCGATCGGACGGAGTAGTGAGCGCGGGTTTCTCGCCCCGGCCGCGACGTGAGGAATCGGCAACGTACGCGGCCGGACGCGGCGCCCCTCTCCGTACCCACCACCCCACGCGCCGCATCACGGTTCTTCTCTCTCCCTCTCTCTCTCGCACCGCCAGCCAGGGCCTCTGGCCGAACAAATCCTGCGGTCCAGCTCGCAGATTCCCCCCCGCCGTCTATATATGCGCGCACCTTCCTTCCAGATCCCCCACCGCATTCCTATCCTCCTCCAACCAGACTTTCTCCCAGCGCTACCAGCTTCCCTCCCTCCCTTCCTTCCTCCCTCCCTTGGCCGCCGAGGTTTCCTTCGATCGGGAGCGGTGGCGTGTTTCCTTGTTGTCCGTCCGTTTGCGTTTGCATGGGGCTCGACGTCGGCGAGATCGGGATGCCCCTCGACCTGGGCCTCGACCTCAGGCTCTTCGTCGCCAAGACCGCCGGCCGCCTCGCCAAGGAGGCGCCCGCCGTCGACGCCTGCATCCGCGGCCTCGAGGAGGAGCGCCGCAAGATCGAGGTCTTCCGCCGCGAGCTGCCCCTCTGCGCCCGCCTCCTCGCCGACGGTAAGCCGCGCGCCCACCCATCCCGACGGATTTTTTGTTTCTGTTTGTTTGTTTGTTTGGATTTTGTCTGACGCCTTGTGCGGTTGCGCGTCCTGCAGTCATCGAGTTCATGAAGGAGGAGGCCGCCAAGAGGAGCGAGCGCCGCGACGCCGACGACAACGACAAGCGGAAATGGATGAGCACCGCGCAGCTCTGGGTCGACAGCCGCGCCACCGACGCCGCCGATCCCGTCGTACGTCTTCACTCCTTCCCGTTTTCATTTGTTTGTTTATTTTCGCTCTGGTTTGATCTTTATCTGCAATAAGTTGTTGTTATACGATACGATTCTAAGAAAAGAATCCGATCCTGACCGAAACGAATCCATTTCTTCGGTTTCAGAAGGAGCAGAAGAAGGAGAGCGCCCTCTCCAAGCCGATGCTGCTCGGCGGTGCCACCGGCGTGCCCATGGCAGTCAGCTGCGGCGCAATGCCGCCGCCGGCGGCTCCCCAGTATTTCGGCAGGGACGACAAGATTGTTGGCACACAAGGCCTGCCTGCTCTGCCCATGATTTCTCCGGCTGCGAACAGGCAGTTTTCTCCCCCTGCCGACGACCGTCATCAGGCCTTCGCCGCAAAATTTGCATCCGCCATGCCGCCTCCGGGGCCTGGCTTGCAGACTCATGAGCAGCAGTCGAGGAAGACAAGGCGGTGCTGGTCGCCGGAGCTTCACCGGCACTTTGTTGCCGCCTTGCACCAACTCGGTGGCCCTCAAGGTACTTTAATCAAATGTTAGCTGTATGTTGTGCTAGTTGGAACATTCGAAAAATATTGGAGTCTTTACAGAATTGTTCCATCATGATTGCAGTTGCCACTCCAAAGCAAATCAGGGAGGTGATGAAAGTTGATGGCCTCACCAACGATGAAGTGAAAAGCCACCTCCAGGTTACCAATCATTCTCTCCCTCTGTGCAACTTTTTTGTGAACAATTCTCATTTTGAAATGCTATCAACATACTATCTTGTCTTGAGACTAATTTGGATCATGTTGATGTTCAGAAATACCGCCTGCACAACCAGAGGTGCCCTAGCTCTTCTTCAGCAAGCCATCCGGTTATGCTGGTGGGCGATCTCTGGGCTCATCAGGAGCAAAGCAGCTCGCAGTCCCGGTCCCCTGAAGGCCCCCTTCAGCTCTCTGTTTCAGGGGTGGCCGTCTCGGCACTCACCGGCAGCGACAGTTCCGAGGAAGACGACAGGTCGGTAGGCTATAGCCGGAGGTGATCTGAAGGCTTCGGGACTACCGTCGGAGATTTTCATGAGAGAGGTAGAGATAGCTTTGCGGCATGGATGACAATAACGGCATGCACTCTCGATCCAGAGGGTGTGGTGCAGGCCATGGATCCAGGGATATTGGGCGTTGATCCATCCAACGCCCAAAAAATGAACTGATCATGGCCTTGTTCTTGTGATGTACATGAGGCTTTGTTTCGTGAGCGTTTCGGGCAGACCACCAATTTTCGCCCCGAGAAATACTTACATACATATATAAATGAGATTCGAATGTTGTTCAGTTGCTGCTGTGTTGAGAACTTGAGATGAATAAAGGTGCTACAGTTTTTGCTACTCGGTTCTTGCTTGCATATGAATGTTCAGCGTCAACCTTGTACCTGCTGAACTGCCCTTTTCTGACCAGGTGAAAATTCCATGTTGCTGAAATTTCATCAGCAACAGCATCGCAGCAAAACCGAGGTTCTCTGAACCAAAGGAACTCGAGGACAAGAGCGCCATGGTTGCTCTCTCCGATTTCTCCTTCGCACGGCGACCTCGACTGAATCGCACCATTCTTTTCTGCAACTGGTGCGCGCTCGCCGAACCCTCTCGGGGCTGTCTGCAAAATGAGTAAATATTTCAGTATCCAGGCGACAGACAAAATCAAATCTTCGGGGAAAATTGAAGGAAGGAAAGAAGCAAACCGCGGCACGTTCCGGGATCCTGACCATGAGCTGGGACGCCCGCACTGCGCTGATCCCGACCCGATAAGCTGCACGTCGCTGTCCCCTGCATGCCCTAATCGCCATTGTTATCATCTCTGTCGTGGGTCAACAACTATTATACATTAATAACTGCTCCTACCACCGCATCCGTTTGCTGTCTGTGCTTATCCACATCCTACTATAATGGAGTATTGATTCGCACGCCGGCTGCCCGATCGGTCCGATGAGCATGTGCCGATTAGGTGGACTGGCGCGGTTCGGTGTGGGATTATCCCCGCATAATTTATGTGATCGGCAGCAATTATAAGACCAGTTTGGGATTATTCTGATGCGCGTCGCTTTGGTCGCAAGGGGCGCTTTCCTCTTCTTCTTCTTGGCACGCATGGGGAATATCCTCCTTGCTGTTGCTTGCAACGTCTCCGTCGTCGTCTGCTCGTCTCGTCTCCATCCGTCCTGCGCGTCCCTTTCGCTGCGGATGGGGTGTTTTTGGCCCTTGGGGCCGCGATAAGCTTGTTTTTGGAACCGTCGGTTTGGGCGTCGTCGGTCAGCTGTTGGCGATCCCGTCGTGAGCGCATAGGGACCTGGCTGGATGAATATCCCCGATCCTTCTTCGTTCGCCAAAAAAAGGGAATATTCCCATCTTTACTCTATTCAGATTGTAAAAAAAAAAATCTTCTGATGAGGGATATACTCTGTTGCAGCAAAGAATCTAAGTTTTTTTTTAATAAATTGCAGATGCTCACATACACACATACACTCATCCTATGAGGGATACCGAGTCAGCACAACATCTTTGAGATTTATGAAGTCAGAGGCGCCTTGTAGTCAATGGGAACGTCTCCTCCCACTGGAATAAATAGAGCAAAATGCAAGCACCAGTGCCAATTCTAGGACTTGAACCCTGGTGGTTTGCTTCCCCCTCAAGGAACCGAACCATTTGAGTTACGCACAGTTTGCAAGAATCGAAATACTTGATATTTCAGTACTTCAATGTTGGTCAGAGTATTTGATATTTGAGTACTTCAATGTTGGTCAGAAACTGATAACAATCATATACGTACTCTCATTTTCTGGCATGTTTCGATGCTGACCCTCGCGGAGGAAAGGATGAGACATAGTCGCATGATGGGACAATTTTCTATATCTGACAGTGGAGGACGATTTACGATATCGACGATCACCCGTCGACATCTGGTGCGTCGGGTAGGGGGTTAAGGCGTCAGATCCCTCTTAGGCCAGCCTCTCCAACCATGTCGGATCACGAGCAGCGGCCGCCTCCAGTATGCACGACCCATCCTAGCAAAGAGGCCCCTTTGTGTGGGGGTGGTAGATCACCGTCGAAGCTCGGCGGCGAGCAAGTTTCCACCAACAAAAACCCGTAGATCCGGCGTCGGCTGAAGGGACCCATCACATCATGGCTCATGAAACTCCCTTAGTGCTCGGTGGTCTCCTAGGGTGACCTCTGCCGCCAGTTCGTGGCCAACTTCTAGGGCACTTTTGTGAGCCCTCGCACGCTTCCAACGTTTCTGCCAACACGATCACAAGATTTCCCCAGTGGGCCATCATCTTTACTTTCTGCCATGGCGTCCGCTACGAGAAGATGTTGGAGAAGCTCATGACCCGAGAGATCCTGACGGTGGCCGAGTTGTTCGCCCTTGCGAAGAAGTGTGCCAAGACCACCGAGGCACATGCTTTTCATCACACAAGAACCGACCCGATGAAGGTCGGGGGCGCCGACCATGATGACATCACCGAAAAGACGAAGACGTGCAAGGCCAAGCTTGTCCTAGCGGTGGAGCCCCAAAGCCGCAAGACACAGCAGGGCAGGCTGGAAGCCGACAAGGAGAAGGTCAAGGCCGTTGGAGAGGGCGTAAGTAAGTGGTGCCCTCTCCATCGGTCCAAAGGGAATGGCCTCGAGAACTTCAGGGAAGTCCAGAACTTCGTCGAGGTTCATCGCCGGGACGTCGCGAGGTCAAACACGATAGTCACAGCGGCCAGGAGTGAGAGGGAGGACATGGTGCTCGCGGCACTCGCGTCCGCAAAGGGGATCGCGACAGGCACTGATGGCCTACAAGTGCACATGGTTTAGTTGTAGCCTTTTCGAAGTAAGAGTATCGATCCCACAGGGAGCACATGAATTGGACTTTGTCCCTTCTAGAGATGTATGGACATGTGCCTGCAAGTTAGTTGTATATGCAAATCAAAATGAAGGCACAAGGTTGTAATAATTTTGAGTAAAGTGTAGGCAAAAGTAAATTGTGCAAAAGAAGTGAAAGAAGAATGCGAAGTAAATAAAGCGATGAAACCAACAAGAAGGTTAAAAGCATTCTCATGGAGTCCGAATTCCTACTAGTATGTGCCTAACATATGCTATAGCATATTCCTAGGTTGGATACTTGAGCCACTCTTGATGTTTGTAATTAGGCGGAGCTAGGTACAGTATACGTTCTACTCGAAGTAGACTTCATATAACTGAAGGAAATATGCCCTAGAGGCAATAATAAAGTTATTATTTATTTCCTTATATCATGATAAATGTTTATTATTCATGCTAGAATTGTATTAACCGGAAACATAATACATGTGTGAATACATAGACAAACAGTATGTCACTAGTATGCCTCTACTTGACTAGCTCGTTGATCAAAGATGGTTATGTTTCCTAACCATAGACATGAGTTGTCATTTGATTAACGGGATCACATCATTAGGAGAATGATGTGATTGACTTGACCCATTCCGTTAGCATAGCACTTAATCGTTTAGTTTGTTGCTATTACTTTCTTCATGACTTATACATGTTGCTATGAATATGAGATTATGCAACTCCTGTTTACCAGAGGAACACTTTGTGTGCTACCAAACGTCACAACGTAACTGGGTGATTATAAAGGTGCTCTACAGGTGTCTCCAAAGGTACTTGTTGGGTTGGCGTATTTCGAGATTAGGATTTGTCACTCCGATTGTTGGAGAGGTATCTCTGGGCACACTCGGTAATGCACATCACTATAAGTCTTGCAAGCATTACAACTAATGAGTTAGTTGCGGGATAATGTATTACGGAACGAGTAAAGAGACTTGCCGGTAACGAGATTGAACTAGGCATTGAGATACCGACGATCGAATCTCGGGCAAGTAACATACCGATGACAAAGGGAACAACGTATGTTGTTATGCGGTTTAACCGATAAAGATCTTCGTAGAATATGTGGGAGCCAATATGAGCATCCAGGTTCCGCTATTGGTTATTGACCGGAGACGTGTCTCGGTCATGTCTACATAGTTCTCGAACCCGTAGGGTCCGCACGCTTAAAGTTCGATGACGGTTATATTATGAGTTTATGTGTTTTGATATACTGAAGGAGTTCGGAGTCCCGGATGAGATCAGGGACATGACGAGGAGTCTCAAAATGGTCGAGACGTAAAGATCGATATATTGGACGACTATATTCGGACATCGGAAAGGTTCCGAGTGATTCGGGTATTTTCGGGGGTACCGGGGAGTTACGGGAATTCGTATTGGGCCTTAATGGGCCATACGGGAAAGGAGAGAAATGCCTCAAAGGGTGGCCGCACCCCTCCCCATGGGCTGGTCCGAATTGGACTAGGGAGGGGGGCGCCCCCTTCCTTCTCCTTTTCCCTTCCCTTTCCTTCCCTCCTACTCCTACTACTTGGAAGGGCTCCTAGTTCTACTAGGAAAGGGGGAATCCTACTCCCGGTGGGAGTAGGACTCCCCTAGGGCGCGCCATAGAGAGGGCCGGCCCTCCCCCTCCTCCACTCCTTTATATACGGGGGCAGGGGGCACATTGATCTCTTGATCTGTTAGCCGTGTGCGGTGCCCCCCTCCACCATAATCCACCTCGGTCATATCATAGCGGTGTTTAGGCGAAGCCCTGCGTCGGTAGAACATCATCATCGTCACCACGCCGTCGTGCTGACGAAACTCTCCCTCAACACTCGGCTGGATCGGAGTTCGAGGGACGTCATCGTGTTGAACGTGTGCAGAACTCGAAGGTGCCGTGCGTTCGGTACTTGATCATTTGGATCGTGAAGACGTACGACTACATCAACCGCGTTATGCTAACGCTTCCGCTTTCGGTCTACGAGGGTATGTGGACAACACTCTCCCCTCTCGTTGCTATGCATCACCATGATCTTGCGTGTGCGTAGGAATTTTTTTGAAATTACCACGTTCCCCAATAGTGGCATCCGAGCCAGGTTTTATGTGTTGATGTAATATGCACGAGTAGAACACAAGTGAGTTGTGGGTGATATAAGTCATACTGCTTACCAGCATGTCACACTTTGGTTCAGCGGTATTGTTGGATGAAGCGGCCCGGACCGACATTACGCGTACGCTTACGCGAGACTGGTTCTACCGACGTGCTTTGCACACAGGTGGCTGGCGGGTGTCAGTTCCTCCAACTTTAGTTGAATCGAGTGTGGCTACGCCCGGTCCTTGCGAAGGTTAAAACATCACCAACTTGACAAACTATCGTTGTGGTTTTGATGTGTAGGTAAGAACGGTTCTTGCTCAGCCCGTAGCAGCCACGTAAAACTTGCAACAACAAAGTAAAGGACGTCTAACTTGTTTTTGCAGGGCATGTTGTGATGTGATATGGTCAAGACGTGATGAGATATAAGTTGTTGTATGACATGATCATGTTTTGTTGAAGTTACCGGCAACAGGCAAAAGCCTTATGGTTATCTCTCTATTGCATAAGATGCAAGCACCAAATAATTGCTTTACTTTATCGCTATGCGATAGTAATAGTTGCAAGAGCAATTGTTGGCGAGACAACCATGTGACGACACATTGATATAGATCAAGATGATGGAGATCATGGTGTCATGCCGGTGACGATGGAGATCATGACGATACTTTGGAGATGGAGATCAAAGGCACAAGATGATGATGGCCATATCATGTCACATATTTTGATTGCATGTGATGTTTATCTTTTATACATCTTATTTTGCTTAGTTCGGCGGTAGCTTTATAAGATAATCTCTCACTAAATTATCAAGGTATAAGTGTTCTCCCTGAGTATGCACCGTTGCGAAAGTTCTTCGTGCTGAGACACCACGTGATGATCGGATGTGATAGGCTCTACGTTCAAATACAACGGGTGCAAAACAGTTGCACACGCGGAATACTCAGGTTAACCTTGACGAGCCTAGCATATAACAGATATGGTCTCGGAACACGGAGACTGAAAGGTCGAGCGTGAATCATATAGTAGATATGATCAACATAGTGATGTTCACCATTGAAACTACATCTCACATGATGATCGGACATGGTTTAGTTGATATGGATCACGTGATCACTTAGAAGATTAGAGGGATGTCTGTCTAAGTGAGAGTTCTTAAGTAATATGATTAATTGAACTTTAGTTTATCATGAACTTAGTCCTGGTTGTATTAGCATATCTATGTTGTAGATCAATAGCTCGCGATGTTGCTCCGAGATTATTGTGTTCCTAGAGAAAAGTTATGTTGAAAAATGTTAGTAGCAATGATGCGGATTGGATCCATGATTTGAGGATTATCCTCATTGCTGCACAGAAGAATTATGTCTTTGATGCACCGCTAGGTGACAGACCTATTGCAGGAGTAGATGCAGACGTTATGAATGTTTGGCTAGCTCAATATGATGACTACTTGATAGTTTAGTGCACAATGCTTAACGGCTTAGAATCAGGACTTCAAATACGTTTTCAATGTCATGGACCATATGAGATGTTCCAGGAGTTGAAGTTAATATTTCAAGCAAATACCCGAGTTGAGAGGTATGAAGTCTCCAACAAGTTCTATAGCTAAAAAGATGGAGGAGAATAGCTCAAGCAGTGAGCATGTGCTCAGATTGTCTGGGTACTACAATCGCTTGAATCAAGTGGGAGTTAATCTTCCAGATAAGATAGTGATTGACAGAATTCTCTAGTCACCATCACCAAGTTAGTAGAACTTCGTGATGAACTATGATATGCAAGGAATAACGGAAACAATTCCCAAGCTCTTCGTAATGCTGAAATCAACGAAGGTAGAAATCAAGAAAAATATCAAGTGTTGATGGTAGACAAGACCACTAGTTTCAAGAAAAGGGCAAAGGGAAGAAGGGGAACTTCAAGAAGAACGGCAAGCAAGTTGCTGCTCAAGTGAAGAAGCCCAAGTCTGGTCCTAAGCCTGAGACTAAGTGCTTCTACTGCAAAGGGACTGGTCACTGGAAGCGGAACTGCCCCAAGTATTTGGCAGATAAGAAGGATGGCAAAGTGAACAAAGGTATATTTGATATACAGATTATTGATGTGTATTTTACTAGTGTTCGTAGCAACCCCTCGGTATTTGATACTGGTTCAGTTGCTAAGAGTAGTAACTCGAAACAGGAGTTACAGAATGAACAGAGACTAGTTAAGGGTGAAGTGACGATGTGTGTTGGAAGTGGTTCCAAGATTGATATGATCATCATCGCACACTCCCTATACTTTCGGGATTAGTGTTGAACCTAAATAAGTGTTATTTGGTGTTTGCATTGAGCATGAATATGATTTGATCATGTTTATTTCAATACGGTTATTCATTTAAGTAAGCGAATAAATTGTTGTTCTGTTTACATATATGGTTACACACCCAATGAAAATGGTTTGTTGGATCTTGATCGTAGTGATACACATATTCATAATATTGAAACCAAAAGATGCAAAGTTAATAATGATAGTGCAACTTATTTGTGGCACCGCCGTTTAGGTCATATTGGTGTAAAGCGCATGAAGAAACTCCATGCTGATGGACTTTTGGAATCACTTGATTATGAATCACTTGATGCTTGCGAACCATGCTGTTGGGGAACGTAGCATAAATTCAAAATTTTCCTACGTGTCACCAAGATCTATCTATGGAGTCATCTAGCAACGAGGGAGGAGTGGATCTACATACCCTTGTAGATCGCGTGCGGAAGCGTTCAAGAGAACGGGGTTGATGGAGTCGTACTCATCGTGATCCAAATCACCGATGATCCTAGGGCCGAACGGACGGCACCTCCGCGTTCAACACACGTACGGAGCAGCGACGTCTCCTCCTTCTTGATCCAGCAAGGGGGGAGGAGAGGTTGATGGAGATCCAGCAGCACGACGGCGTGGTGGTGGAAGTAGCGGGATTCCAACAGGGCTTCGCCAAGCGCTGCGGGAGGAGGGAGATGTGTCATGGGAGGGAGAGGGAGGCGCCAGGGCTTAGGTATGGTTGTCCTCCCTTCCCCCCACTATATATAGGGCCAAGGGAGAGGGGGAGGGCGCAGCCTTGCCCCTTCCTCCAAGGAAGGGTGCGGCCAAGGGGGGGGAGGAGTCCATCCTCCCCAAGGCACCTCGGAGGTGCCTTCCCCCTTTAGGACTCTCCCCTCCTCTTGTCCCTTTGGCGCATGGGCCTCTAGGGGCTGGTGCACTTGGCCCATATAGGCCAAGGCGCACCCCCTACAGCCCATGTGGCCCCCCGGGGCAGGTGGCCCCACCCGGTGGACCCCCGGGACCCTTCCGGTGGTCCCGGTACAATACCGGTGACCCCGAAACTTGTCCCGATGGCCGAAACAACACTTCCTATATATAATTCTTTATCTCCGGACCATTCTGGAACTCCTCGTGACGTCCGGGATCTCATCCGGGACTCCGAACAACTTTCGGGTTACTGCATACTAATATCTCTATAACCCTAGAGTCATCGAACCTTAAGTGTGTAGACCCTACGGGTTCGGGAGACATGCAGACATGACCGAGATGACTCTCCGGTCAATAACCAACAGCGGGATCTGGATACCCATGTTGGCTCCCACATGCTCCTCGATGATCTCATCGGATGAACCACGATGTCAAGGACTTAATCAATCCCGTATACAATTCCCTTTGTCTAGCGGTACGATACTTGCCCGAGATTCGATCGTCGGTATCCCGATACCTTATTCAATCTCGTTACCGGAAAGTCTCTTTTCTCGTTTCGTAACACATCATCTCGTGATCAACTCCTTGATCACATTGTGCACATTATGATGATGTCCTACCGAGTGGGCCCAGAGATACCTCTCCGTCACACGGAGTGACAAATCCCAGTCTCGATTCGTGCCAACCCAACAGACACTTTCGGAGATACCCGTAGTGTACCTTTATAGCCACCCAGTTACGTTGTGACGTTTGGCACACCCAAAGAACTCCTACGGTATCTGGGAGTTGCACAATCTCATGGTCTAAGGAAATGATACTTGACATTAGAAAAGCTTTAGCATACGAACTACACGATCTAGTGCTATGCTTAGGATTGGGTCTTGTCCATCACATCATTCTCCTAATGATGTGATCCCGTTATCAACGACATCCAATGTCCATGGTCAGGAAACCGTAACCATCTATTGATCAACGAGCTAGTCAACTAGAGGCTTACTAGGGACATGGTGTTGTCTATGTATCCACACATGTATCTGAGTTTCCTATCAATACAATTCTAGCATGGATAATAAACGATTATCATGAACAAGGAAATATAATAATAACTAATTTATTATTGCCTCTAGGGCATATTTCCAACACATGCCTCATGGGCAAGATGACTAAGTCTCCGTTCTCCGGAACAATGGAGCGAGCAACTGACTTATTGGAAATAATACATACTGATGTATGCGGTCCGATGAGTGTTAAGGCTCATGGCAAGTATCGTTATTTTCTGACCTTCACAGATGATTTGAGCAGATATGGGTATATCTACTTGATGAAACACAAGTCTGAAACATTTGAAAAGTTCAAAGAATTTCAGAGTGAAGTGGAGAATCATCGTAACAAAAATAAAAATTTCTACGATATGATCGCAGAAGTAAAATATTTGAGTTACGAGTTTGGCCTTCAGTTAAAACAATGTGAAATAGTTTCACTACTCACGCCACCTAGAACACCACAGTGTAGTGGTGTGTCCGAACGTCGTAAGCATACCTTATTAGATATGGTGCGATCTATGATGTCTCTCACCGATTTACCACTATCATTTTGGGGTTATGCATTAGAGACAGGTACATTCACGTTAAATAGGGCACCATCTAAATCCGTTGAGAAGACACCGTATGAACTATGGTTTGGCAAGAAACCTAAGCTGTCGTTTCGTAAAGTTTGACGTTGCAATGCTTATGTGAAAAAGTTTCAACCTGATAAGCTCAAACCCAAATCGGAGAAGTGCGTCTTCATAAGATACCCAAAAGAAAATATTGGGTACACCTTCTATCACAGATCCGAAGGCAAGTTATTCATTGCTGAGAATGGATCCTTTCTAGAGAAGGAGTTTCTCTTGAAAGAAGTGAGTGGGAGGAAAGTAGAACTTGATGAGGTAACTGTACCTGCTCCCTTATTGGAAAGTAGTTCATCACAGAAATCTGTTCCTGTGACTACTACACCAATTAGTGAGGAAGCTAATGATGATGATCATGTAACTTCAGATCAAGTTACTACGGAAACCTCGTAGGTAAACCAGAGTGATATCTGCACCAGAGTGGTACGGTAATCCTGTTCTGGAGGTCATGTTACTTGACCATGACGAGCCTACGAACTATGAGGAAGTGATGATGAGCCCAGATTCCGCGAAATGACTTGAGGCCATGAAATCTGAGATGAGATCCATGTATGAGAGCAAAGTATGGACTTTGATTGACTTGCCCAATGATCGGCGAGCCATTGAGACTAAATGGATCTTCAAGAGGAAGACGGACGCTGATAGTAGTGTTACCATCTACAAAGCTAGAATTGTCGCAAAAAGGTTTTCGACAAGTTCAAGGTGTTGACTACGATGAGAGTTTCTCACTCGTATCTATGCTTAAGTCTGTCCGGATCATGTTAGCAATTGCCGCATTTTATGAAATCTGGCAAATGGATAAACAAAACTGCATTCCTTAATGGATTTATTAAAGAAGAGTTGTACATGATGCAACCAGAAGGTTTTGTCAATCCTAAAGGTACTAACAAAATATCCAAGCTCCAGCGATCCATCTATGGACTGGTGCAAGCATCTCGGAGTTGGAATATACGCTTTGATAAGTTGATCAAAGAATATAGTTTTATACAGACTTGCGGTGAAGCCTGTATTTACAAGAAAGTGAGTGGGAGCACTACAACATTTCTGATAAGTATATGTGTATGACATATTGTTGATCGGAGATAATGTAGATTTATTCTCCAAAGCATAAAGGAATGTTTGAAAGGAGTTTTTCAAAGAAAGACCTTGGTGAAGCTGCTTACATATTGAGCATCAAGATCTATAGAGATAGATGAAGACGCTTGATAAGTTTTTCAATGAGTACATACCTTGACAAGATTTTGAAGTAGTTAAAAATAGAACAGTCAAGGAAGGAGTTCTTGCCTGTGTTACAAAGGTGTGAGGTTGAGTAAGACTCAAAACCAGACCACGGCAGAAGATAGAGAGAGTGAAAGTCATTCCCTATGCCTCAGCCATAGGTTCTATAAAGTATGCCATGCTATGTACCAGACCTATTGTATACATTGCCCTGATTTTGGCAAGGGAGTACAATAGTGATCTAGGAGTAGATCACTGGACATTGGTCAAAATTATCCTTAGTGGAATAAGGGTATGTTTCTCGATTAAGGAGGTGACAAAAGGTTACGTCGATGCAAGTTTTGACACTGATCCAGATGACTCAAAGTCTCAATCTGGATACATATTGAAAGTGGGAGCAATTAGCTAGAGTAGCTTAGTGCAGAGCATTGTTGACATAGAAATTTGCAAAATACTTACGGATCTGAATGTGGTAGACCCGTTGACTAAACTTCTCTCACAAGCAAAACATGATCACACCTTAGTACTCTTTGGGCGTTAATCACATAGCGATGTGAACTAGATTATTGAATCTAGTAAACCCTTTGGGTGTTGGTCATATGACGATGTGAACTATGGGTGTTAATCACATGGTGATGTGAACTATTGATGTTAAATCACATGGCGATGTGAACTAGATTATTGACTCTAGTGCAAGTGGGAGACTGAAGGAAATATGCCCTAGAGGCAATAATAAAGTTATTATTTATTTCCTTATATCATGATAAATGTTTATTATTCATGCTAGAATTGTATTAACCGGAAACATAATACATATGTGAATACATAGACAAACAGTATGTCACTAGTATGCCTCTACTTGACTAGCTCGTTGATCAAAGATGGTTATGTTTCCTAACCATAGACATGAGTTGTCATTTGATTAACGGGATCACATCATTAGGAGAATGATGTGATTGACTTGACCCATTCCGTTAGCATAGCACTTGATCGTTTAGTTTGTTGCTATTGCTTTCTTCATGACTTATACATGTTCCTATGACTATGAGATTATGCAACTCCCGTTTACTAGAGGAACAGTTTGTGTGCTACCAAACGTCACAACGTAACTGGGTGATTATAAAGGTGCTCTACAGGTGTCTCCAAAGGTACTTGTTGGGTTGGCATATTTCGAGATTAGGATTTGTGTAGGATCTAGAAGTAGATGTGTCTAAAGGGGGGGTGATTAGACACTTCATGCTAAAGTTGCAATTTTTAATCCTTTTCGGTTCAAGTGGAGTTTAGGCACAATTTCAATACACACAATACATATCAAGCAAGCATGCAAAGAGTATATGAGCAACGGAATGTAAAGCATGCAACTTGCAAGAATGTAAAGGGAAGGGTTTGGAGAATTCAAACACTATTGGAGACACGGATGTTTTTCCCGTGGTTCGGATAGGTGGTGCTATCCTACATCCACGTTGATGGAGACTTCAACCCACGAAGGGTAACGGTTGCGCGAGTCCACACAGGGCTCCACCCAAGGGCAACGGTTGCGCAAGTCCACGAAGGGCTCCACCCACGAAGGGTCCACGAAGAAGCAACCACCCACAAAGGGTCCACGAAGAAGCAACCTTGTCTATCCCACCATGGCCATCGCCCATGAAGGACTTGCCTCACTAGCGGTAGATCTTCACGAAGTAGGCGATCTCCTTGCCCTTACAAACTCCTTGGTTCAACTCCACAATCTTGTCGGAGGCTCCCAAGTGACACCTAGCCAATCTAGGAGACACCACTCTCCAAGAAGTAACAAATGGTGTGTAGGTAATGAACTCCTTGCTCTTGTGCTTCAAATGATAGTCTCCCCAACACTCAACTCTCTCTCATAGGATTTGGATTTGGTGGAAAGAAGATTTGAGTGGAAAGCAACTTGGGAAGGCTAGAGATCAAGATTCATATGGTAGGAATGGAATGTCTTGGTCTCAACACATGAGTAGGTGGTTCTCTCTCAGAACATATGAGTTGGAATGATGTGTGTGTTCTGATGGCTCTCTCACTGAATGAGAAAGAGGTGGAGGGGTATATATAGCCTCCACACAAAATCCAACCATTACACAGTTTTCCAATCTCGGTGGGACCGAATCAATAAACTCGGTCTGACCGAAATAGTAAACCTAGTGACCGTTAGGAATTTCGGTGGGACTGACATGCAACTCGGTAGGACCGATTCGGTTAGGGTTTGGGCATAACGTAATCTCGGTGAGACCGATTACACAAACTCGGTGAGACCGAATTTGGTAATTAGCTAACCAGAGAGTTGGTCAGGCAAACTCGGTGGGACCGATTTGCTCTTTCGGTGAGACCGAGTGGAACTCGGTGAGACCGAAAAGTTACAAAGGGGAAACACTGAGTTTACATTGCAATCTCGGTGGGACCGATTCGCTCTTTCGGTGGGACCGAAAAGTTACGAAAGGGAAACAGAGAGTTTGCAACCCCATCTCGGTGGGACCGAGATCCTTATCGGTAGGACCGAATTGCTAGGGTTTGGCAGTGGCTAATGACAAGTGAAACTCGGTGGCGCCGGATAGGAAGAATCGGTAGGACCGAGTTTGGCTTAGAGTTTTAGGTCATATGTGGATATGGGAAAGTAGTTGAGGAGTTTTGGAGCATATCATTAAGCACATGAAGCAAGAGGCTCATTAAGCAACACCTCATCCCTCCTTGATAGTATTGGCTTTTCCTATGGACTCAATGTGATCTTGGATCACTAAAATGTAAAATGAAGAGTCTTGAGCTTGAAGCTTTAGCCAATCCTTTGTCCTTAGCATCTTGAAGGAGTTCCCACAACCTTTAGTCCATGCCACTCCATTTTTGAACTTATCTGAAACATGCTAGATAGAAGTGTTAGTCCAACAAGAGATATGTTGTCATCAATTATCAAAACCACCTAGGGAGCACTTGTGCTTTCAATTTGTCACTCCGATTGTCGGAGAGGTATCTTTGGGCCCACTCGGTAATGCACATCACTATAAGCCTTGCAAGCATTGCAACTAATGAGTTAGTTGCGGGATGATGTATTACCGAACGAGTAAAGAGACTTGTCGGTAACGAGATTGAACTAGGTATTGAGATACCGACGATCAAATCTCGGGCAAGTAACATACCGATGACAAAGGGAACAACGTATGTTGTTATGCGGTCTGACCGATAAAGATCTTCGTAGAATATGTGGGAGCCAATATGAGCATCCAGGTTCCGCTATTGGTTATTGACCGGAGACGTGTCTCGATCATGTCTACATAGTTCTCGTACTCGTAGGGTCTGCACGCTTAAAGTTCGATGACGGTTATATTATGAGTTTATGTGTTTTGATGTACCGAAGGAGTTCGGAGTTCCAGATGATATCGGGGACATGACGAGGAGTCTCAAAATGGTCGAGACGTAATGATCGATATATTGGACGACTATATTCGGACATCGGAAAGGTTCCATGGGCTGGTCCGAATTGGACTAGGGAGGGGGGCGCCCCCTTCCTTGCTTCTCCTTTTCCCTTCCCTTTCCTTTCCTCCTACTCCTACCACTTGGAAGGGCTCCTAGTTCTACTAGGAAAGGGGGAATCCTACTCCCGGTGGGAGTAGGACTCCCCTAGGGCGCGCCATAGAGAGGGCCAACCCTCCCCCTCCTCCACTCCTTTATATACGGGGGTAGGGGGCACCCCAAAGACACAACAATTGATCTCTTGATCTCTTAGCCGTGTGCGGTGCCCCCCTCCACCATAATCCACCTCGGTCATATCATAGCGGTGCTTAGGCGAAGCCCTGCGTCGGTAGAACATCATCATCATCACCACGCCGTCGTGCTGACGAAACTCTCCCTCAACACTCGGATGGATCGGAGTTTGAGGGACGTCATCGAGTTGAACGTGTGCAGAACTCGGAGGTGTCGTGCATTCAGTACTTGATCGGTTGGATCGTGAAGACGTACGACTACATCAACCGCGTTGTGCTAACGCTTCCGCTTTCAATCTACGAGGGTATGTGGACAACACTCTCCCCTCTCGTTTCTATGCATCACCATGATCTTGTGTGTGCGTAGGAATTTTTTTGAAATTACTACATTCCCCAACAATAATGCATACCACTACTGCAGTTTTCCTTCTCTGGTTCTCATTACTGTAATTTAGGGTTCCCTCGTGGACGCGACCACACTAAGGGTTCTTTGTTACGCCCCTATCAGCTGCAAAGCTCGGTAATAGAGGATAATATTGTCACCTCTTTACCCCTGCATCATAATCTTTACAATGATGGTAATATGCTCCATGGGTTGAGTGGGCCCCTTCACAACATTCACGAAGGCTATTAAGTCAAACACACAACAGAGAATCTCGTATCCTTATAAGATTTCAACATTATACATACTAGGGTTCATCCATATCCATGAGAACCAAGGGAACTACTTACACATGGAGATAGCAAGCATCATATGAATAATGGCAAATCAGAGTAATACACGTACGGATCCACTAGGGTTCGGTATTACAACGAGTGAGAGGGGATGGTGGTGAAGATGATGATGGAGATGGAAACTGCCGGCATCTTCATGCACGAGGTGATGGCGATGGCGGAGTCCTCCTTGTTGATTCACTCTCTAGAGGCTAGGGCTATGTGTTCCGGAATGGTTTCTAGTGAATACGGATCAGGCGGTGGCGACGGCAGCTGGTACGACAAGCGATACGAGCATGTGCGGTCGTACCTTTGACTCCTTTGGTGAACTTATTTCTTCTCCCATTCACTTCTCTCTTTTATGGTATATTATATCACGTTAATTAACGTATTGGCGTTGTTTCCTCGCACTCCCCAAATACTTCTCTAGATGACATCCTGGTGAAAATAGGCAAAAGAGGTGCATGGATGCAGTAAATCCAGCAAGCCCTACTAGTACAGTGCAAAATAAAAAGGTAGAAATAATGTAAATTTTAGACTCATCAACTCCCCCAAGCTTAAGTCTTGCTCGTCCCCAAGCAAGTACTACAGCTTGTAAGAACAAGGTCATCGAGTTTTATGAGGTGCGGATAAATATAGAGGCATGAGTCCATCACAAGCAATCAAAACACACATAAGATAAACGATCGAGTGGGTATTAGCACATTTTCACCGTTTGAATGATCATGAAGGCTTCCACACCTTGCTACTTAATTCATTAGTAAATGTGTCACAACTCCATGTAATAGGCCATTCATTTTCTACCGAGAAAAAGCAAGGGGTCCTCAGTTTTAATCAAAATACTTGAATATTATTTTTCACCTTTTCTTTGGAAGCATGTTTATTCGCCCATCTCACACTTGTTCTTTTTCATGTGAGATATAGGCTAAAATACTTCTTATTTGAGATTTGGTTCACAAAAGACTTATTTAATTTTTGAGAGGTTTTCCCCTTTTTTCATTGTTACTTGCTCATATATAATCAACTTGGTCATACTTTATGTCTCAAATCATTTTTGTACAAAAAACCATTTTTGTTATTGCAATTGAAATTTACATAGGCTATCACATGCAGTTATTTTCCCTTTTCTAATTAGTTAATGCAATGCAATATGACGGAAAAAATACAACATGTGAATACTTCTAACTACTTTTGTTCTGCTGCTTTACTTTTGTTTAGTTTCATTAATTACTCTTCAAAGAATTCTACTCACTTGGTAATTATAATTACCTATCATGTTGCTTAGTTTTGATTTTCTCAAGCTTGCTCCTGTTTAGAAACACAGTCATTTTGCTATGATGCCTCTAAGTTTAGCTATCTCCCTGTTTAGTACATTCTTCTTTACTGTTGTTTAGTAGTTCTGTTTTACCTCTGTTCTTAGAAGAACTTAATGTTTTTTATTAATATGTTTAAACCTCCCAACCCACTCCCACAGTCTCATTGGTCGATAACTTTGAGCGTACATTAAGTCTCACCATAGATCAAGACACCATTCCCATGATCACAAGCCATTCCCACAACATCGATCCATCAATTACCGAATACCTAGACACGACCACCCGTCCCCCGTGCCACTCCCGCAGGCGGTGTCGTGGTTCTAAGCCTGACAGTAATGTAGGGGGGTAGGTATGGAGAGGCAAGATCTTAGCTATGGAGAAGTTGTAAGCACACGAGGTTTACGAATTCAGGCCCTTCTCGGAGGAAGTAATAGCCCTACGTCTCGGAGCCCGGAGGCGGTCGACTGGATTATGCGTGTATGAATTACAGGGGTGCGAACCCTTTACACTGAGGAGGGGGGTGGCTTATATAGAGTTCGTCGGCCCCCTCCGGCCCTCAGTTGTCCAGGGTCTTAAATGCATTAAGGTCGGGCATTACTGGTAACGCCTCTAATAAAGTGCTATGATGACCATAAAGGCTACTTAACAACCGACCGTTAGCGTGCGGAGTGCCTTTAGGTCTCCTGGCCGTCGAGTGATTGGACCTTGGTCGAGTGATTACTTCTTGGTCGAGTGTCTTCGAGTCTGTCGAGTGAAACACCTTCAAGTCGATTGAAAGGTGATTTCTTCTTGAGATGTCCTTGGGTAGGGCAGCTGGGACAGGTCCATGACCCTACCCTAGGTACATAGCTTCATCATTAGCCCCCGAATGGATCGAGGTTTGAGTGGGGAAGGAGTTGAGCACATCTCCGACTAATTTTTCATGCTATGAGCATATCTTGTATCGGATCAATGAACCTGAGTGATGACAACAACTTCCTTTTTCAGTCGCCTTGATCCATTCTTAGTTTTTTTGTTGAGTGAGTTTCTTTACTTGAGAGGCTCCGAGTGACGGTGTGGAGGAGATCTTTGGTCTGACAAGTTGTTCTGCTGCCCGCAGATTTCGCGGGATCCGAATTTTGGGAAGTGCGTGGGACGGGGAAGGCCGCAGTAATCGGATGGGATAGGGCGGAGCCGCCTCGATCCCCGCGCCACCTTTTTCGCCACGTATCGCGCGCACGATTGTTACGGGATTTGACAGGACCGCCCGGGTCTACCAGTCAGCCACTCGGAAGCGGCCTCATATAAGGCGTTGGACCGGGGTCTCTTGAACAGTGCGTCCCCATTATCTCTTCTCCTCTTCAGCCTCCTTTGTCGCGCTCGCTCTCGCCCCAGCACCACCGCTCCGTACACGTCTCGCCGGTGACGGTGGGGAAGGAGAAGACGGCGGCTCTGGAGCGGGTGAAGAAAGCGACGACAAAGGTGAAGGGGAAGGCGACCAGTCGGGGCGGATCTTCCTCATGGACCGGCCTGCCGAAGGGCTGGATCCAGGGGGACTGGATCCGCTCGACGATCACCCAAGAGGATCTCGACGACCTAGCCGAAGGAGGGCTGATCCCCCATGAATCGGCGCGGCTTCCGGGGAGGGAATCCGAGCCGCAACCTTGGGAGGGTGAGCGCGTTCTCCTCGCCACCCACGTCGACCGTGGATTTTCCTTGCCTCCTCACCCTTTCTTTCGGGGATTTCTGAACTTCTTTGGGGCGCAACTCCACCACTTCACTCCCAACACAATCGTTTATCTCGCCGCTTTCATTTCTTTGTGCGAGAATTTCCTGGGTTGCTGGCCTCATTGGGGTCTTTTCAAGCACATTTTCACTTGTCGCTCTCAGACGGTGAAAAAGGCCAATCCGAGTGACGAGAGAACTCAAGTGATTCAGATGTGCGGGGGTGTTGGTGTTCAGATGAGAGGGAAATGTTCCTTTCCGGCCATGATTCTTCCCGACTCGGTTCGCGGATGGCAGTCGACCTAGTTTTACTACAAAGACCAGTCGACGCCAGGGCAGTCGACCGGCCTCCCTCCTTTTACCATGGACCGAGTGAGGAAACCCTCCTCTTTGAAGGTGCTCCCGGAGGAGAAGGCGCAGGTGAGGGTGCTGGTCGAGCGAGTGGTCCAGCTTATCCGTGACGGGGTCACCGGTATGGATCTCTTGGAGGTCTTCCTTCAGCGGTGCATCCAGCCTATTCAAGCTCGAGACCATCCGATGTGGATGTATTCGGGTCTTGACGACTCCACTCGGATTCACCCAGAGGAGGTCGACGACGACACATTGGAGAAGTGGCTGTCGGGCATGACCGGAAACAAGGACAACCCCAGGGGAGCCAGGAGAGTTCCTCCATTCGACCAGTCCCATGTACCAGAGAAGGTCTGATTCCGAGCTTTTGATTGTAATCTGAATTCACTCGCGCAGCCGTCTATACCGCGTCGACTGACTTTATTCTTCCTGCTTTCTTTCAGGCCCTTATCGAAATGTATTCAATGCCCAACGGAGAGCAAGAGCAAGATCTGGAAGGCGAGGCGAGCGGCGGCGACAGTGGCGAATGGACTTCTGACGGTGAAGGGGACGAAGAAAGCGACGACTCAAGTGACGAAGAAGAAGTCGAGTTGCCTCCTCGCAGGGAGAGGCGATCCAAGCTTGACCAAGAACGACTGAGCGCCCGCGAAAAGGCGACTGCTCAGGCTGGTCAGTCTTCAAAGCGTCCTCGGATCTCTTCACCAACCTCGACCAAAAAAGCACCAAAGCATCCCAAAGTTGCAGAGCCGAAGACTCGGAAGGCGTTGCCGAAGATTAAGATTGACATCCCCGTCGCTTCCGCACGAGTGTCTCCCTTTGTATTCACTTGACGCCCCGCGCTGTTTGTTTTTCTTGTTTTAACCAGACGAGCTTTGGAACTGGCAGTGCTGCTACTTCCGGGACCTCAGCTTACAGGGATGAGGATGAGGTAATGGAGGATGTGGTCACTTCCAATCTGGGTATGATTTCTGCCATTCTGTCTTTATTTGGTCGACTCAACTGCAATGTGCACCAATTGGTGATGTGATTTTGGCGATTGAACTTTGCACAGCTCCCAACATTATTGACCTCCCCGATGATGATGAAGAGCCCGAGAGGCCTTTGACGAGGAAGAATAGGCAAGCTCCTGCAAGCAAGGTGCCACAGTCGACGCCGAGGGCGGAACCAGTCGTTTAGGACACTGGCGACGCCAATCGGGGTTCTGTTACCTTCGCCGTGCCACTGTCGAGTGCCTTGCCTTCTTCGTCGACTGCTCAGGCCCCTGTCGACCCACCTTCAGTTTTTGCGACCCATCATGTCCCAGAGGACGAAGTGAATGCTACCAAGGAAGCTATACGCCAGGCGGGCATCATGATGGAGAAGATGAAGATGGTGCAGGACGCCAGTCAGGCCGCCTACGACGCCAGCTCGGCTCTCCAAAGCAACGTTCAGGTTAGTTGGTCACCGCTTGTTCTGTTAGGATATGCTATCTAAAGACTCTTTTCAAAAATCTTTGCATCTGTACACCCACTGGGTGCGTCGATTGAATTTTTGAACTAGTGGGGGCACGCTGAGTGCACCCACTGGGTGTAGTCCCCGAGACTACGGTGGACTGCTGGCAGTCGACTATTGTCTTTTTATTTTGTCGAGTGTAAACCGAACTGGTAGTTTGTCTCTTCCACTCGGTCTGGTCGAGTGGGATCAGAACCGGTGGGGGCATGCCAAGTGCACCCGCTGGGTGTAGTCCCCGAGACCGCGGTCGACTGCTGGCAGTCGACTATGGTCTGAGTTCTTCTTTCTCTCCCGCCTTTTTTTTACTTCCTGCACTCGACTCTGGCGGGCCGGTCGAGTGGGATCAGAGCCGGTGGGGGCACGCAAAGTGCACCCACTGGGTGTAGTCCCCGAGACTATGGTGGACTGAGGGCAGTCGACCGTAGTCATAGTACTTATTGTCTTTGTCGTTTTTCGCTGTAAAATAACTTCTCCTCTTTGATTGAAGAAATCTTGTGATCTTGGAGCTCGCTTTGCTGACTTGGAGAAACAGCAGATCCAACTGAACCTTGACTTGGAGCTGGCCAAGACAGAGCTGCAAAAAGCCAGGGACGGCGCCAATGGTAAGACGAGTTTGTCTACTGGTTTGTCTTAGGCTTGAGTACCCTTCTGCTCTTTCTGAATCAAGCATCATTTCTTTGCAGAAAAACTGAGAGAAGCTCTGGCGAGGAAGGATCAGGATCTGGCTGCTGCTCGAAAGGAAGCTGACGACAGGACCGCTCTGGCTGAACAGAAACTGGCTTCGGTCGGCCAGTTGGAAGAAGAGAATACCAAGATGAAATCTGCTCTGAACGAAGCCAACAAGGAGTGCACACGCTTGAAGAAGGACAATCTCAACCTGTACGAGAAGATGGAAGGCATCGCTTGCAGGAGGGACGATCTGGAGAGCTATCTGAGGAGCCTTGCCAAGAATTTATTCATCAAGCTTGAAGGTACACATTTTATTCCGACTGATTTTTTCGTCGACTCAGCGTACGAAAATTGACTTATCCTTGGATCGTGAATGTAGAGTTTTGCTAGAACTTCGAGGAGGAGACTGGACAGATTGAGCCAGGTTTGGACCCAATCAATTCTCCCGTGAAAGATGAAACTCCCATGAATCTGCTCCGACTGGAATCCCGCATCGACGGTGTTGTGGACTACTTGGCTCGACTGAAGGTCGCCACGTCACGGATCGACCCGGCACTTTGGCCAGAGGCCACGCTCCAGAATGATCTTGAGTCTCTGATGACTCGACTTAACGAGATCCCTGCCCGAGTGCAGGAGTGGAAGAAATCTTCTCCTCGGTGTGGTGCCGATGTGGCTCTGTCTTTGGTTCGTGTCCATTGCAAGGAGGTGCGACAAGATAAACTGGCAGCAATCAAGGTCGCCAACACCCAGAAGCATGACTTCCGATCTTTTATGGAGACTTTCATCGCTGCAGCCACTCGGATCGCCGACGATGTTGACCTAGACGAGTTCGTCGAGCCTGCCAGTCCTCCTCCCATGGAGTGAAAAAACTTTTATGCCTCACCTTAAATTTGCCTCGGAATGCCGAGTGGTTTTTGTAACCATTAAACTCTTTCGGGCTGAATGCCCGAGCACTTCGATCTGTGGTCCGGAACCTTTAGGATTTATCTGAACTTGGTTTATCGTTGAATATCTTCATGAATCCTCCGTCGAGTGGAAATCGTTATTCACTCGAGACAACTTTTGTATTTGTGGCGCAGCCCCGAAGGAGAAGGTGGCAGTCGACCTGCACCTCGTCGACCTTGCGGGTCGGCGATGGAGCGCACGTTGTATTTGTGGTGAAGCTCCCAAGAAGAAGGCGTCAGTCGACCTGCACATCGTCGTCCTTGCGGAGTGGGATGGAGCGCACATTGTTTTTGTGGCGAAGCTCCCAAGGAGAAGGTGGCTGTCGACCTGCACCTCGTCGTCCTTGCGGGTCGGCGATGGAGCGTACGTCGTATTTGTGGCGAAGCTCCCAAGGAGAGGGTGGCAGTCGACCTGCACCTCGTCGTCCTTGCGGGTCGGCGATGGAGCGCACGTTGTATTTGTGGCGAAGCTCCCAAGGAGAAGGCGGCAGTCGACCTGCACCTCGTCGTCCTTGAGGATTGAGATATGTTTCGTACTTAGGTGAGTACTGGACTGCAGCAAAGCCCCCGAGTGGGAGGATCTCTCACCACTCGGTAGGATTTTTTAAACTTAGGCGAGTACTGGACTGCAGCTAAGCCCCCGAGTGGGAGGGTCGCTCACCACTCGGTAGGATTTTTCAAACTTAGGCGAGTACTGGACTGCAGCTAAGCCCTCGAGTGGGAGGATCGCTCACCACTCGGTAGGATTTTTCAAATACTTAGGCGAGTATTGGACTGCAGCTAAGCCCCCGAGTGGGAGGCTGGCTCACCACTCGGTAGGATTTTTCAAATACTTAGGCAAGTACTGGACTGCAGCTAATCCCCCGAGTGGGAGGCTGGCTCACCACTCGGTAGGATTTTCAAATACTTAGGCATAGGATTTTCAAATACTTAGGCAAGTACTGGACTGCAGCTAAGCCTCCGAGTGGGAGGCTGGCTCACCACTCGGTAGGATTTTCAAATACTTAGGCGAGTACTGGACTGCAGCTAAGCCCCCGAGTGGGAGGCTGGCTCACCACTCGGTAGGATTTTCAAATACTTAGGCGAGTACTGGACTGCAGCTAAGCCCCCGAGTGGGAGGCTGGCTCACCACTCGGTAGGATTTTCAAATACTTAGGCGAAACGGGTTCGCAGCTAAGCCCCCGAGTGGGAGGCTGGCTCACCACTCGGTAGGAAATTATTTTTACAAACTTAGGCGAAACGGATTCGCAGCTAAGCCACCCACTGGGGGATTTCTCACGCAAACAAAAACAATAACAATCACTGGGAAAAATTATAACGCTCTTGTCTTTGATAAATAAACTACAGGAGTTTTTCTTATTACATCTCATCCGAGTGAGAATTCAAGTATAAAAGGGGCGGAGGAGCTCCGCATTCCAGGCTCGTGGCTCATCAATCTGGCGATCGACATTATAGAGGTGGTACGCTCCATTGTGGAGGACTCTGGTGACTATGAAGGGGCCTTCCCAGGTAGGAGCGAGTTTGTGTGGTTTCTGCTGATCCACTCGGAGGACTAAGTCTCCTTCTTGGAAGGCTCGACTCTTCACATTTCTAGCATGGAATCGACGCAAGTCTTGCTGATAGATGGTCGATCGGATCATGGCCATTTCTCTTTCTTCTTCCAGGAGGTCGACTGCGTCCTGCCGGGCTTGTTCTGCTTCATCTTCAGAGTAGAGCTCGACTCGGGGGGCGTTGTGAAGTAGGTCACTCGGCAGGACTGCTTCGGCTTCGTAGACCAGAAAGAATGGGGTTCTTCCGGTCGATCGGTTCGGGGTTGTCCTCAATCCCCAAAGGACTGATGGAAGCTCGTCGACCCATGCACCTGCTGCGTGCTTGAGATCATGCATCAATCGAGGTTTCAGTCCTTTGAGAATTAGGCCGTTTGCCCTTTCTGCTTGTCCATTCGACTGGGGGTGAGCGACCGAAGCGTAGTCGACTCGTGTGCCCTGAGAGGCACAAAAGGCCCTGAATTTGTCGGAATCGAAGTTTGACCCATTATCAGTGATGATGCTGTGCGGAACTCCATATCTGAATATCAACTCTCTGATGAAACTGATAGCAGTGCAAGCATCAAGATTCTTGATAGGCTTAGCTTCAATCCATTTGGTGAACTTGTCGACTGCTACTAGCACATGAGTGAAGCCGCTCCTGCCCATTCTCAGTGGTCCAACCATGTCCAGCCCCCAAACAGCGAAGGGCCAGATGAGTGGAATGGTTTTCAGGGCTGATGCGGGCTTGTGAGACATATTGGAGTAATACTGACATCCTTCACATTTGTCGACTATCTCTTTTGCCATTTCATTGGCCCTTGGCCAGTAGAATCCCGCTCGGTATGCTTTAGCCAAAATGGTCCGAGAGGACGCATGATGACCACAGGTCCCCGAGTGGATATCATCAAGGATCATCTGACCTTCTTCTGGTGCTATACACTTCTGACTGACTCTGGTCGCGCTTTCTCTATACAACTGTCCCTTTATGACTATAAAGGCCTTGGATCGACGGACGATCTGTCGAGCCTCTTCTTCGTCTTCTGGGAGTTCTTTCCTTAGGATGTACGCGATGTACGGTATTGTCCAGTCAGGAGTGATGACCAAGACTTCCATGATCAGGTCGACCACAGCTGGAACTTCAACTTCAGTCGGATCCGTGGCACTTTTTGGCTGTGGGGCCTCTTCAGTGAAGGGATCCTCCTGAACTGATGGTGTGTGGATGTGTTCCAAAAATACATTGTTGGGAATGGCTTCTCTTTTGGAACCTATTTTTGCCAAATCATCAGCTGCTTGATTTTTCAGTCGGGGTATGTGATGAAGCTCTAACCCCTCGAATTTCTTCTCCAGCTTTCTCACTGCATTGCAATAACCAGTCATGGCTGGACTTCTGACGTCCCACTCCTTCATCACCTGATTAACCACCAAATCTGAGTCGCCATAGACCATGAGGCGATGGACGCCGAGTGAAATGGCCATGCGCAACCCATATAAAAGTGCTTCATATTCTGCCTCGTTATTGGAGGAATCAAAGTGGATTTGAAGAATATATCTGAGCTTATCCCCTCGGGGGGAGACCAACACCACCCCGGCACCGGAACCATTCAGCATTTTGGAACCGTCGAAGAACATGGTCCAATGCTCCGAGTGAACCTGAGTCGGCAGTTGCTGTTCAATCCACTCGGTGACGAAATCAGCTATTGCCTGGGATTTGATAGCTTTCTTTGCCTCAAACTTGATATCTAGAGGAAGGAGTTCAATCGCCCATTTTGCCACTCGACCAGTTGCATATCTGTTATGCAGGATCTCTGACAATGGAGCGTCACTGACGACTGTAATGGAATGATCAGAGAAGTAGTGAGCAACTTTCTTTGTGGTCATATAAATCCCATATACAAGCTACTGATAGTGAGGATATCTTTGCTTCGATGGGGTCAAAACTTCAGAAATATAATACACTGGGCGCTGAACTTTGAAGGCTTTTCCTTCTTCTTCCCGCTCGACCGTTAGTACCGTACTAACGACTTGTCTCGTGGCTGCGATGTAAAGCAGCAAAGGCTCTTTGCTGATTGGGGCAGCAAGCACCGGCTGGGTGGAGAGCAGAGCTTTGAGCTCTGCAAACGCTGCATCAGCTTCAGGAGTCCACTCGAACTTGTCTGACTTCTTCATCAATCGGTAAAGAGGCAATGCCTTTTCACCGAGACGAGAGATGAATCGACTTAAAGTAGCCAAGCAACCAGTAAGCTTTTGGACGTCGTGCACTCGCACAGGACTTTTCATTCGGAGTATAGTACCGACTTTCTCCGGATTTGCGTCGATTCCCCGTTCGGAAACGAGGAACCCGAGTAACTTTCCGCCAGGAACTCCGAATGTGCAATTTGATGGATTAAGCTTGATGTCATACCTCCTGAGGTTGGCAAAGGTTTCAGCAAGGTCAGTCAGCAGGTCGAAACCCTTCCGTGACTTCACCACAATATCATCCATGTATGCTTCCACATTCCGACTGATTTGAGTGAGCAAACACTTCTGAATCATCCTCATGAATGTGGCTCCGGCTTTCTTGAGGCCGAATGGCATGGTAACATAACAGAAGCACCCGAATGGAGTGATGAAAGCTGTTTTGATCTCGTCAGGTCCATACAGACGGATCTGATGGTACCCGAAATAGGCGTCTAAAAAAGACAGTCGCTCACATCCCGCAGTCGAGTCGACTATCTGGTCGATGCGGGGGAGAGGAAAATGATCTTTCGGGTAGGCCCGATTGATATGTTTAAAGTCAATGCACATGCAAAGTGACTTGTCCTTCTTGGGGACCATGACAACGTTGGCGAGCCACTCGGAGTGGTAGATCTCTCGGATGAACTCCGCTGCTAAGAGCCGAGCCACCTCCTCGCCAATAGCCTTTCTCTTCTGGACGGCGGACCGTCGGAGATGTTCTTTGACAGGTTTTATTTTCGAGTCGACTCGTAGGCGATGCTCAGCCAGCTCCCTGGGAACACCTGGCATGTCAGAAGGCTTCCATGCAAAAATGTCCCAGTTCTCACGGAGGAACTGGATGAGCGCTTCTTCCTATTTGGATTCGAGTGTTGTTGAGATATGAGTTGGAGCAGCGCTGGGATCAGTCGGGTGGATGTGAGCTGTCTTCGTTTCGCCAGACGACTGAAAAGTTGATTCTGTAGCGGGCTTCTTGGCTCGCAACAAATCACTCGAGTCTGCAGTCTTCTGGTATTCCTGCAGCTCCACCACTGCCATCTGAGCATCAGCGATCTTTGAGCCTTTTTGAAAACACTCTTCTGCTTTCTTTCGATTGCCCGTAATAGTGATCACACCTTTGGGACCAGGCATCTTCAATTTGAGATACACATAACATGGTCGGGCCATGAAGCGTGCATAAGTCGGCCTGCCCAAAATAGCGTGATAGGTACTCTGGAAGTCTACAACTTCGAACGTCAACTTTTCTTTGCGGTAATTCTTGGAATCACCGAAAACCACTTCAAGAGCAATCTGGCTGAGTGATTCAGCCTTCTTCCCAGGAATGACTCCATGGAAACTCATGTTGCTGGTACTGAGTCTGGACATCGGAATGCCCATCCCTTTCAGCGTCTCAGCATATAGTATGTTCAAACCACTGCCACCATCCATCAAGACTTTGGTTAGTCGAGTGCCTTCAACAACTGGGTCGACCACCAAAGCTTGCCTCCCAGGGGTCGCAATGTGCGTTGGGTGATCGGACCGGTCGAATGTGATGGCAGTCTGAGACCACTTCAGATAACTGGGTGTCGCCGGAGCAACCATATTCACCTCTTGGTTGATAACTTCCAGTCGACTTTTGCTTTCAACATAGGCAAAAATCATCAGGGTGGAATTGACCTGGGGGTATCCATCATCACTATCTTCCTTGTCCTCAACTTTGTCCAACTCCTTTTCCTTATCTTTGGGTTGCTTGCCCTGGAACTGCTGGATCAAGAGTCGGCACTGTCGAGTGGTATGTTTCGGGTAAATGAAATTACCCTCTTCATCTTTCTTGGTGTGGATGTGACATGGCAAATCCAACACATCATTTCCGTCCTGGTCTTTAACTTTCTTGGGGTTCCAAGGTCCTTTGGGTTTCCCCTTAAACTTTCCTTGAGTTACAGCCAAGGCTTCCCCAGGAGCAGCTAGCTCGGCTTTCCGCTTCTGTTTCCGATTGGAATTTCCTCCGGTTTCTTGAGCGACTGACTTGAGCTTGCCACTCCTGAGTCGATCCTCATCTTCACCATTAGCGTACTTGGTGGCAATCTCCATCATCCGATTCAGAGACATATCTCCGGTTCGACCAAATTTCAGATTCAGTTATTTGTACTTGACGCCTTCTTTGAAGGCACAGACTGCTTGATGGTCGGGCACATTCTCTACCGTGTGATGTAACGTGATCCATCTCTGGATGTAATCCCTCAAAATTTCATTCGGCTTCTCCATGCAAGACCACAGTTCCGTCAGCCCTGCTGGTCGCTTGCATGTTCCTACAAATGTGGTGACAAATACTCGGACGAGATCTTCCCAAGTGTAAATGTTGCTGGGTGCTAACTGATTCAGCCACGCTCTGGCCGAGCCCTCCAACATGAGAGGTAGGTGCTTCATGGCCACTTCATCATTGCCGCCGCCAATCTGGACGGCCACTCGGTAGTCTTCAAGCCAAGTATCGGGCTTGGACTCACTAGTGAACTTACTGACTCCAGTCGCCAACCTGAAGTTGGGAGGAATCACAACGGCCCTGATGGCTCTACTAAAGCACTCTGGCCCCGAAACACGTACTCTGCTGCTGGTAGGTGCATCTCCGTCGTGACCTTCTCGGTGAGCTCTGTTCCTGTCGACCAAACCTTGAACGAGAATGGATCTCGCATCAAAGCCTGGTTCCCTAGGGTCGACTGGAATCCTTCGCCCAACACTATGAGGGCGCCTGTCATCTTACTGTCGAGGCGCATACAACCCGCTGCTCGGGGGAGGGGTGGGCACCCGACGTCGATCATCACAATCGAATCGGTGATCGTACTGCTCACGGTTCCCGTACTAATTGCGCCGATCCCCAAGTCCCTCACGCCTCGGGGGCGATCTTGGGCTATGAGCCGACTGGACCGTGTCTGCAGCAACGAATCTGCTATTAATCCTATTTCATGACTGAGAAACATCGGAATTCTGGTCTCCTGCTGCCCGAAGTAACGCTCTGATCTGCAGCAAGCCTCTGCCAGCCTCCAACTGGGAAGGCTGAATCGACTCTGCTATACGGGCTGCAGCTGCTAAATTCTGAATCGGAGTTCGATATACCTGCGGGGGCAGAAAGAGCTGACGTCGACTGGATTCTGAAACCCGTTGTCACGCACGCTCGTCAAGTGCTCGCTGGAGGTTCTCCAGTCGAGCGCGCTTGGCCAAGTTTGCCAGGCGCACGTCCTCCAAGGCACGAGCCTCGGGGGTTTCTCCAACGATAGGAGTGTGCAGTGCAACCATGTTTCGGCGACGAAGTTCTTCTCTCTGTAGCGACGTGAGAGGCTCGGGGAGATATTCCTCATGGGGACGCGACGGGTCGCCTCCACCTGCGCCTCCGTCGGTGCAGGGAAAACCGGGAGGACTGGGTGGTCCATCGACCATCAGAACCTCCGCCGCCGGATCACTGCTGTCGCACTCGGATGCGGTCTCTGCGGAGCCAGTCGAACAGGCCGTAGAGGGATTCGTTGGGCTCGATCGCCGCGACTTGAGGGGTGACCGACTGGCGTGCCACCGCGTGTCTCACCCACCGCTGAAGTCTCGACCGACCGGAGCGCTTGCGCCGACGGGAAACAGGGAGGGAGGACAGCATAGGAGCCGACCGATAGTGGGTCGACGGTTGCCGCAAGAGGATGCCGCGGACGCACGCGCTAAAGTGCGTCGCCTCGCGGACAGGGAGTGCGTCCACGTCGGGCGGAGCCTCCTGAAGCCATGCGGAGTCGTCGGTGATGAACGTGAGCGCGCCGAGACGGATCTCGCGGCCCTCCACCAAAACTCCGCCAGAAACCATGATGATTTGGATCGGAAAAGATCGCAACTCCTCCAACAAATTGCTAAAACACCTGCCCCACGGTGGGCGCCAACTGTCGTGGTTCTAAGCCTGACAGTAATGTAGGGGGGTAGGTATGGAGAGGCAAGATCTTAGCTATGGAGAAGTTGTAAGCACACGAGGTTTACGAGTTCAGGCCCTTCTCGGAGGAAGTAATAGCCCTACGTCTCGGAGCCCGGAGACGGTCGACTGGATTATGCGTGTATGAATTACAGGGGTGCGAACCCTTTACACTGAGGAGGGGGGTGGCTTATATAGAGTTCGCCGGCCCCCTCCGGCCCTCAGTTGTGCAGGGTCTTAAATACATTAAGGTCGGGCGTTACTGGTAACGCCTCTAATAAAGTGCTATGATGACCATAAAGGCTACTTAATAACCGACCGTTAGCATGCGGAGTGCCTTTGGGTCTCCTGGCCGTCGAGTGATTGGACCTTGGTCGAGTGATTACTTCTTGGTCGAGTGTCTTCGAGTCTGTCGAGTGAAACACCTTCAAGTCGATTGAAAGGTGATTTCTTCTTGAGATGTCCTTGGGTAGGGCAGCTGGGACAGGTCCATGACCCTACCCTAGGTACATAGCTTCATCAGGCGGCCCGGGCGGAACCCTAGATTGCCGCTGCCGCTCCCCTTTATCACCTTCCTTCTCCCTCGCCGTCGCCAGGGGATGCCGCCGGGCAAAGCCCGCACGTGCGTCGGCGGCGGCGGGGCTCCCTCCCTCCTCGCGAGGCTCCTGGGTGGCGCAGGACGGCCAGCCCTCGCGGTGGCTCTCGGCTCGGCGGCAGGTCGGGCCGCCGGCGGATCTGTGGGGCTCCCCTTTGGTGGCGCAGCGGCGGCGTGGAATGCGCGGGGCGGCGAGGCGCGGGCTCCTCCTCCTCCCGATCTGTTGGCGCCGGCACTCGGGCGTGCGACGGGGTCCGCGAGGGTGGTCGGCGCGCGACGTCCTCCTCCCCGATCTGATGGCTCCACGGTGGCGCCAGTGCTCGGGTGGCGGTTGGCTTCG
This sequence comes from Triticum urartu, assembly GCF_003073215.2. Classification (NCBI taxonomy): domain Eukaryota; kingdom Viridiplantae; phylum Streptophyta; class Magnoliopsida; order Poales; family Poaceae; genus Triticum; species Triticum urartu. The sequence goes on from NC_053026.1 coordinate 557,889,519, forward strand.
GCAAGCAGTGGCGGGCGCTGGGCTCTCGACGGCGCTCCGGCGTGTGCAAGCGGCGGCGGTCCCTGTGCGCGGTCGGTGGCTCCGTCTTTGACCCGGACGGCGCGGGGGATGGCGGCGGCCCGGCGTGGCCGGCGATCAGGATGCGGTGGTGCCGACGGCTCGCTGATCTGCCGGTACTCCAGGGTATGCCTGGTGGTGTTGGTGGTGATGGCGGCCCGTGCACGAGAGTTGGATCCCTTCGAACTGATCTGGGTGAAAACTTGCCTTGGGCTTCTGCTAAGGCCGGCGGTGGCAGGGCTATCTGCGTTGTTCCCTTCTTGAAGGCATCGCCGTGGAGAAGTTCAAGGCCACTTTCTGCTACCTCCGGGGAAAACCCTAGATCGGATGATCGGATGACGGCAGCGCTCGGGTGTCGTTCCTCCCTTGGGGGCGTCATTTTTGGAGATACACACGTGATCGAGAGATCAGAGGACGGATTCTTTGGTGGAGCGGTGCTTCATCCTACACACTGATGGCGACGGATCTTGACGGCGTGACGCTGTGCAGATTCAGAGTTCGTTGTGGGAGCATGGACTCGCACAGGAGGACGACATTGTCGGGCGTCGTGGTGGCGTCGATGGTAGAGAGACCTGGCACGGTACATGCAACAGTACAATTGTGAAGATGGATTGGTGGCAGGTGGCTGCGACAGCCTCATACCCAGCAGGCGTCCTAGTTGAAGAGTGCGCCGGACTGATAGGTGCCCCATACCCGGCAGGCGTCCTGATTAGGACCTCAGGTCTTAGATGTTTAGGTTTGGCTGCGATGTCTGTTTGGTATTAGACCCAGACTATCTGCGCCCCTTCATCAATTGGATAGGTGTAGTGACAGTTGTTGCTTAGACGGTGGCTTTAGTTTTCTGTTGTATGGCTTTGTAAGGTCTTGTGATAATACAACAGCAAGAAATGGTCATATGCATCGCTCATATGTAGAAGTCGGGGGTCATCCTTTTTTTCTAAAAAAAAATCAATTACCGAATACCTTTTGTTTGCGGGGGAATTACCGAAGACCACAGACTGCGACGCGCGCATAGACGGACTACGGACGGACGCCATGTAAGTTTCCAACGGGCATATCAGGTTGGATTCCTATATTTATCTATATATAGTATCTACACCCAGTTTCTTGTGATGGTCGTTTCCTCTTCTTTTCCTGCTTCTGCTTGTTTTTTGTCCTCCTTCCTAGACCAAGCTCGCAGCTGGTGGATCTTCATCACTGAATAAGGTTAACAAAACATGGAGTCTGGGCAGTTCCCCTAGCAGAACAGGGCCATCCTTGCAACAGGAATACGAACCATGAGGAAATCCACTCATCAAGTCAACAACCCATGCGAGAATGATGTTAGGTCACAAAGAACTGGAGACTTTATGCTCAAAAGGAAAGAAAGAAATGCAGGAAGAATCATTAGAACCCGCTTCGGTACAACCCTCCTAAAAAAATGTATAAAAGGTAATATGGACCTTTGACAATTTGTATCTACCTTTTTTTGGTATGTAACATATACGCCAGGCAGCTCCCTTGGGCCGGCCCATTTGCAGTGGCCTGCGATACAAAATAGCGAAAAAGGATAACACAAGCTGGGAATCAAAGCTGCGTCCGCCCACAACATAAACTTTTGTCCAAAACCACAGGGACAGCAAGCCTTTAGTGAATGACGTAAAGCTAAACACTTTAAGTAATGGACGGGATGGGAATTGTAAAAAAAATTAGGAACACTTTGTGAACCGCTCTCTTTTCCATAGTTTCTTTTTATTTATTTATTTTCGTTTTCCTCTTACGTGTCTTCTTTTGTTTTTCAAAAAATGGCCACGTCTTCAAAATGCGGTTCAAAGTTTCAAAAAGTTTGTTATTTCCAAATTTTTTTCATAAATTTGAAAGTATTTGCATTTTCAAAAATTGTAATGTAATTTCAAAAATGTTCGTGTCTTTAATTTTTTTCAGAATATCAAAACGCGAATAATTTATTGAAAAGTATGAAAATGGTGAAAACGAACATTCTCTAAGAGCATGAAGAAAAATTTAAATTCCAAAACATTTTTCAAAATACGAACAAAAAATGATATAAAAAGGTGTTCTAAATTTTCGAACATTTTTTCAATTTGTGAACAATAGTTTTTGAAAATAGGAATATTTTTAAAATTCCGAACAAATTCCAATAGGCGCCCGACCGGAGCGATACCGTCGCTTAGTTGGGCAAGGCCTAAGATCTTGTTTTATTTTCTATTTTTTTCGTTTTTCTTCTCTTTTTTCATTTATTTATTTTTTTCTCCTTTTAGACTTTATTATTCTTTTGAAACCTGTTCAAAAAATTGAAATACCAAAATAACACTTTTAACTAACTATTTTACATTGTGTTTTAAATTTTTTTCCCTTTAAATATTTATTAAATGCTTTTAATAAAAGCATCTTCTCTTTTCAATTCTATCATTTTGTATTTATTAGTTATGTTAAAAACTTAAAGTAACAATTTTATGTACCTATATAAATTATGATTTTAAATACCTTTTCCCTTCAAACCTAGCATGGATGCCTACTCGGACACGTTACGTACAACATTGTGTTTTTTTGGACAAGCTCTGCATTTTCTGGAGCATTCTCGGTGAAAAAAGGACAATTAATGGTAGAACATGTCACAACGTGCATACGGTGTCGGAAGTCATTCAGATCAGGTATGGATGCTTTACATGGGCATGCCCACTTGCTTGCAAAAGTTGGGATCAGTCCTAATATTTCCAAAGAAATACCATGTTCAATGGAGAGTGTTTGGATAGGGCAGAAGATCTGTTTGGTAGCACCTCATTTCTCGACATCCCTTAAATGACCCCATTTTTTCATGGCCTTGTATGACTAATTCAAGGCACCATGCCAAATTGTTTGAGCTTTTGCCAAGTTTCGCATTTTCTGGAGTTTTCTCGGTGAAAAAAAGCTGATTAATGGTAGAATGTGTCACAACGTGCGTACAGTGTTGGAAGTCTTTCAAACCGACATGGATGCCTAAAATGGGTATGCTCACTTGCTTGCAAAAGTTGGGGCCCGTCCTGAGATTTCCAAAGAAATGCCATGTTCAATGGAGAGTGTTTGGATAGGCCAGAAGGGTTTGCTTGGGAGCACCTCATTCGTCGATACCCCTTAAATGGCCCCATTTTTTTTTCATGGCCTTGTATGACCAATTCAAGGCATCATGCCAATTGTTTGGGTTTTCGCCCAGTTTTGCATTTTCTAAAGTTTTCTTGGTTAAAAAGGCCAATAAATGGCCGTGTCACCACTTGCATACGGTGTCGAAAATCGTCCAAACCAGGCTTGTGCCTACAATGGGCATGCCTACCATCTTGCAAAAGTGGGGTTCATTTCAAGGACGTCCAAAAATAGACTATGTTCAACAGACGTTGTTTGGATAGGCCAGAAGGGTTCGTTTGAAAGCTCTTTGTTTTTAGACATCATTTAAATAACCCCAAATGTTTCCACCAGCTTATGTGACCAATTTGCAGCACCATGCCAGTTGTCTAGATTTTTGAAAAGTTTTGAATTTTCTGAAGTTTTCTCGGTGAAAATAGACCGATAAATGGTCGGACGTGTTGCAACATGTAAACGGTGTTGGAAGTCATTCAAACCTAGCATGGATGCCTCATATGTCCGTGCCAGGCGGTTACAAGATGTTGGGGCCATTTATCCATAACCTAAAAAAATACCAGTTTAGATGAGTGTATTTGTAATTTCTGTCATTATCAAGTAACATGAACATTTTCTTCTGTCCTAACAATTTCATGAAATTTTTCAACAATTTTGGAATTTTAAAGTTTGTATGAAAAATTTACAAACTTCAACACCTTTTCCAAAATTGTGAACAAATTACGAAAACATGATGAAAATTTTAAACAAAAATTGCAAACCATGTACTTCCTAAAAAATTACCTACTTTTTTTAAAGGCATACATTTCTTAAATTTGTGAACACAAAATTTGAAAATTGGAACGTTTTATGAAATTCTAGAACGTTTTTTAGAATTGTAAATAATATTGTAAAACAAGAACATTTTATTTTATGCCAAACAAATTTTCAAATTTTTGAACAAGTTTCACATAGAATAATAAAGTCCAAAAGTAGAAAAATCAATTAACAAGAAGAAAATAAAAACGAAAAAAATGAAAATAAAAAAAGCTTAGGCCCTAGAAATAAGAAATGTTTCCAGAAAATGTTCGTATATTTTCAAAAATTCATAAATTTTAAAAATGTAGTGTTTTGGGATAAATCTCGAAAATTTGAAAAAGTGTTTGGATTTTGAAAAAAATGTTCGGGAATTTTAATAATTGTTCATGTTTTCAAGAAAATATTCACAAATTTGATAAATTGTTCATCTTTCCGAAAAAATGTTTATAATTATGAAAAAATGTTCATAAAATTTTGAAAATACTCACAAAATCAAATTATTTTTCATAAAAAAGGTTCGCAAATTTGAAAAAAGCGCATTTTGAAAAGAAGTTCAAATTTTGAAAAACTTTCGTATTTTAACAAATATTCATGTTTTCAAATAATATTCGAAAATATGAAAAAACACATTAGTTTTTTTTACCTTAAAAAACGCTTTAGATACAATACTCCCTTTTCGACCGCTACAGTGTCCGGCCTGGTTGTACAATACCAATTTTATCTGCCACAGTATTTAAAAGAATGTCCTACAGCACGTCCATTCTAGGTGATAAAGAGCTGCGCTACATATGTATCACAAATCGTGTTTTTTCTGGTGGCTATTAGCAAGTTCACAATCGCTGGAGGTCCTTGGTTGGATGTCTGATAGGCGCACAATTTATTTGGATTCTCGATCAGTGCCACTCTCATGACCCAAGCAGAGTCAGAACGAGAACGTGACAGATGTCGGCGACTTATTTGTTTTTAAAAGATCATCCTACCCTTTATTATGAAGGAGTACGGACAGATCTCGTCCGTTGATGTATTTAGGGGGTTCTACAGTAGCAGAAGTGTTAGAAAAATAAAATTATAATTTTCTAGAACTGCAGCACAATTTTCATATTTCATTTAATTGCCACGATAGCAAAAAGAATTCGTACGACATCAAGATTTCACAAATCTAAAGGCCTGAAATGAAAGGCATGGGGATCATATTTACACTTGGTATGTGAAAGCTGGTAAAGCAGATCAGTTTTTATTTACATGAAAGCAGCTCACTTAGCAGACTGAACAAAAGCTAACACCAAGTGACAGAACAACTGAACAGATATTTCACATGATTGCATCCACAAGCAAACAATAAGCAAAAGTAAAATCTGTAAAGAGTCGCTCCCATTAATTTCTAAAGTATCTTACATTTCAAAGACAGAGAGGTGAAAACTGCGAGGACTGAAGGTGCATATGCACGTCCATTCACAAATGCCAAATATATGGTCATTCGTACAGCATTTTGGAGGGTTGAGCCTTTAAAATGGGTAAACCCATGATTTTCCTCTTTGTAGTTCAGCCGCTTCACTAAAACATTACAAGATTGTTTCAATAAAAAGTTACAAGATATCATATCAGTAACATATTCATATGACGAAGGTAAGAACAATCTTCTGTCCATTTTCATTTCAGCATGCCATCCCAAAAGGTACAAAGAGGGATCAAAATTTGAACTAGTATTTCAAAATTGCAAATATCTAGACCACATCACGTCAAAAGTACTACTTCCCTTAGGCTAGTTTAAACATTAAAATAAGCTAAGATTTGTTGCAAATCCCCAGGGTCGATTGGAACCGGAAGGGCTCTTTCAGAACTGCAAGGAAACTCACTCATGAAGTTGTTTGTCACTCCATGGTATCAATGGTACACATTGAGAATTATATACTAAATTTTATCATCACATAAAAAATCATAATGATGAGTGCACCATGGTGGAAAGAGACTACTTTACTTGTATTGAGAATATTTCTCAGAAGGTCATACAGAACATAAAAGGTTCCAATAACTGATAAAACTTCTGACCAACATGTCTTTTGGCAAGCAGGACTAAAGTTTACAGTCAACTAGTTCCGCAAGACACATTTGTGAAACAAACTAACTACATTGTCGAGGATAACAAGGGAAGACACTGGGCATCGAATTCCAATAACTGAAACATTAATACCGACATAGATCTTACACACGTAAGCAGCAAGCCCCCCCCCCCCCCCCCCCCCCCCCCCCCCCCCCCCCCCCCACGCGCCAAAAATACACGCCACATCCTAATACTCTAATCATGCTCAGTCCTTGAAAAATTTCGTGTTAAATGGTTTATCACCAGAACTTAAGTAATCTTATTAGGAGCTATCTTTAAAAAAAACCATGTTAGGAGCCAGGCAGGCTCCAAGGAATAAGGATCATAATTAATACCACAATCCACTATCTCGTTCTCCAACTCACTTAATTCGTCGGGAGGTGACCACCTGAGAGCAAGAAGTTGTCAGCATAACCTAACACAAATCACGGAGGGTGAAACCATCGGCGACGAAGGGTTATGGACAACAATGTGGAAGCCGATTTTCTTGTAGGGGTGGAGCCAAATTTTTTTGCCATTGGGTTCACTCATTGACTTGTTACGGGGATTTGGTATTAATTAATTTAGTATAAGGTCTAATTTATACCATCTTACAACAAAAGTTTCGCACTATATGATCAACATAAGGAGTAGAAATACGACATCACTTATAACATATTGTATTACACTAAAAACTGAAGGAGTGTGGGACATACCAGTTGGATAACATTGAATGAAAAGAAGATCATGTAGAACAAATCTGCAATATCGTCATGGTTCTTTAATGCCGCCACGGTAACCAACTAGAGTTGCTGAGCAAAATAATGCACATAATAAGGTGGCTTATCTTGCAAAATCTTTATTTAAGTTTCAGTTGAACTCACCGCGGATGTTGCTTGCCCCATGGTGGCATTATCCTCTGACACGCATGTTGCTTGCCCCACCATAGTATTTCCCTCTGACATGTTTTATGCTTAATCAAATATTAGTGAATAGTTTCTAAAGAGTAGCCTTGACACAAATTGTCGGTGTTTCCTTAACATTTTCTGCTCCAACTAATCATTTAGTGGTAAATGTCAGACATGTCGGTAGCCTCATCAATCAACAAACTGAATATATTACCCATGATTTGTTCAATAATAGAATTCAAAATTATATTCATAGATGATATAAATAACTCATTGGGGGAACATCTCTAACTCGTAAGAAAACATAAATAGTAGGCAAAATGTCAAGATGAAGTCGGCTTTGCAAAATAATTGGCAATTTCCTTTGTTAAACCATCCTGGATCATATCTCCAAAGACTCCAATATCCCTCTATGGGTAAACGTCTAATAGGTGAGCTTAAGCGCTAGCATCATTATCTCAATACTCATTTAAGTACTTATTTGGCTGTTGCACAACCTTATTTTAGGGGTTGCGCAACCATCATCATAGCTATCCGGGAGGCATAGTCCCCCCCACACCCCCTTCCACCGGTCCTTCGGCGAGGCATAGCCTTCCCCCTACCCCCCCCCACTTGTATCAGTATTTCTGATAAATTTCTAACCAGCATGTCTTTAGGCAAGCAGGACTCGATTTTATAGTCAACCAGTTTCATATGACAAAATTTTCAAAAAAATAATCTAACTACATCATCTAGGATAACAAGGGAAGATAGTGTCATTGAATTACACGTATCGATGGTGAACAACATGCCACAAAAAATGAACATGCCACAGCCTACTGCAATCATGCCCAACTTTTGAAACTTTCCGTCTCACGCAGTTTACCAGAAAAGCAAATGTAATCTTAGGAACCAGGTTTATCATCAATGAAAAATATGCTTGCTTATATTTTTTATTAAAGTACTATTTTGGCTATTGTGCAACCTTATTTTAGGGGTTGCGCACCCATCGTCATGGCTATCCGGGAGGCATAGTTCTCCCACTCCTCCTCCCCCCATACCGCCCTTCCACTATCCCTCCGGCGAGGCATAGCCTTCCCCTACCCCCAACTTATATCAGTATTTCTGATAAATTTCTGACCAGCATGTCTTTAGGCAAGCAAGACTCAATTTTACAGTCAACCAGTTTCACATGACAAATTTGTCAAAAAAAACTAACTACATCGTCTAGGATAACAAGGGAAGACATTGTCATCGAATTCCAATAATTTGAAATACTGATACAGGATGAAGGTCATACACATGTATCGATGGTGAACAACATGCCACAGCCTACTGCGTTTATGCTCAACTTTTGAGACTTTCCATCTCACGCAGTTTATCAAAAAAGCAAATGTAATCTCATGAACCAGGTTTATCATCAATGAAAAATATGCGTGCTTATTTGTAAATCCTTGTATATTTTATTCCTAGCCTAAAAAAATGTATAAGCTGGCTGCACGAGCCAGGTTCACAGGTTAATTTTATTTTTATATCTACCTTTCTTATATTTTTTTTCTTTAAGTACCTATTTGGTTGCCGTGCAGCCTTATTTGAGGGGATGCGCTCCCATCATCGCGGCTATCTGATAACCCACAAGTATAGGGGATCACAACAGTTTTCGAGGGTAAAGTATTCAATCCAAATTTATTGATTCGACACAAGGGGAGCCAAAGAATACTCTCAAGTATTAACAGCTGAGTTGTCAATTCAACCACACCTGGAAACTTAATATCTATAGCAAAGTATTTAGTAGCAAAGTAATATGATAGTAGTGAAAACGGTAGCAAAAGTGATGTTTTTGGTATTTTGTAGTGATGATAGCAATAGCAACGGGAAAGTAAATAAGCGAAGAACAATATATGGAAAGCTCGTAGGCAATGGATCGGTGATAGAGAATTATGCCGGATGCGGTTCATCATGTAACAGTCATAACCTAGGGTGACACAGAACTAGCTCCAGTTCATCAATGTAATGTAGGCATGTATTCCGAATATAGTCATACGTGCTTATGGAAAAGAACTTGCATGACATCTTTTGTCCTACCCTCCCGTGGCAGCGGGGTCCTTACAGAAACTAAGGGATATTAAGGCCTCCTTTTAATAGAGTACCGAAACAAAGCATTAACACATAGTGAATACATGAACTCCTCAAACTACGGTCATCACCAGTAAGTATCCCGATTATTGTCACTTCGGGGTTAACAGATCATAACACATAATAGGTGACTATAGACTTGCAAGATAGGATCAAGAACTCTCATATATTGATGAAAACATAATAGGTTCAGATCTGAAATCATGGCACTCGGGCCCTAGTGACAAGCATTAAGCATAGCAAAGTCATAGCTGATGAAGCTATGTACCTAGGGTAAGGTCATGGATCTGTCCAAGATACCCTCCCCAAGGACATCTCTAAAAGAACCAGAAGTAGTCGAAGAGAGATCATCATCCACTCGACCATGAAGCTATGTTCCACTCGACAGCCTTGAAGACACTCGACCATGCGAACAACCATTCGACCACCAGAAGATGTGAAGCCACTCACTTCGCAACGGTCGGAATTTAAGTCATAGCTTTATGATCATTTATAGCACTTTACTCCGGACGTTACCAGTAATGCTCCTCCTTTATGAACATTAAACCCTGTGTAACGGAGGGGAACTGGGGTCCTGACGCACTCTATATAAGCCGCCCCTCTCCTCTGGGACAAGGGTTCACACCTTTTGTAATTCACACGCATATATCCAGTCGACCGCCTCCGGGCTCCGAGACGTAGGGCTGTTACTTCCTCCGAGAAGGGCCTGAACTCGTAAAACTCGCGTGTACAACTCCTCCATAGCTAGGATCTTGCCGCTATATTCTTACCCCCTATTCTACTTTCAGGCTTAGAACCACGACAGTTGGCGCCCACAGTGGGGCAGGTGTCTTAGCGACTTGTTGGAGAAGTTGCAATTTTTCCGATCCCCTTCATCATGGTTCCAGGCGGAGGTTTGGCCGAGGGCCGCGAGATCCGTCTCGGCGCGCTCGTGTTTGTCACCGATGACTCCGCTTGGCCTCAGGAGGCTCCACTCGGCGTTGACGCACTCCCCGCCCGCGGGGCGACGCACTTTCGCGTGTGCGTCCGTGGCGTCCTCCTGCGGCAGCCGTCGACCCAGTATCAGTCGGCTCCAGCAGCTTTCCCCCTCCCTACGGCCTGCCGGAGCAAACGTTCTGGTCGGTCGAGGCTTCAGCGATGGGTGAGGCATGCGGTGGCCTGCCAGTCGGCCACCCCTCAAGTCGTGGCAATCGAGCCCGACGAAACTCTCTACAGCTTGTTCAATCTATCGACTGGCTCCATAGAGACCGCATCCGAGTGCGACAGCAGCGACCCAGCGGCAAAAGTTTTGATGGTCAATGGACCACGCGGTCCTCCTGGCTTCACCCGTGAATACGGAGGTGATGGGGACGATGATCCGTCGCGCGTTCATGAAGAGTACCGCCCCGAACCCCTCTTTTCACAGCAGAGGGAGGAACTTCGCCGCCGGAACATGGATGCACTGCATACTCCTATAGTTGGAGAAACCCCTGAGGCCCAGGCCTTGGAGCAGGCGCGCTTGGCCAACTTGGCTGAGCACACTCGACTGGAGAACCTCCAGCGCGCACTCGACGGTCACGCTCGGCAGCGTGCTCCCGAATCCAGTCGACGCCAACTTTTTCCACCTCCGACTTAGGTATACCAAACCCCGATCCAGAATCTAGCAGCTGCTGCCCGGATAGCGGAGTCGATCCAACCTTCCCAGTCAGAAGCTGGCCGAGGTCTGGTGCAGATCCGAGCTTTGCTCCGGGCGGCGGGAGAACAGAATACAGCCGTATCTCAGTCGCGGAATAGGATCCATAGCAGATCCGTGGTTGCAAACACAGTTCAGTCGGCCCACAGCCCAAGGTCGCCCCCGAGGCGTGAGAGACGTGGAGATCGACGAGATCAGTACAGAAACCGTGAGCAGTATGATCACCGAGTCGATCACGATGATCGTCGTCGAGTGCCCACGCCTCCCCCAAGGAGTGGGTCATACGTGCCTCGGCAACATGAAGACAGGCACCCTCACAGTGTTGGGCGAGGGATTCCAGTCGAACCCAGGGAGCCAGGCTTTGATGCGAGATCTATTCTCGTTCAGGGCTTGGTCGACAGAAACAGAGCTCACCGAGAGGGCCATGACAGGGATCCGCAAACCAGCAGCAGGGTGCATGTCTCAGGTCCAGAGTGCTTCAGCAGAGCCATCAGGGCTGCAGTGATTCCCCCCAACTTCAGGTTGGCGACTGGAGTCAGCAAGTTCACTGGTGAGTCCAAGCCTGACACTTGGCTTGAAGACTACCGAGTGGCTGTCCAGATTGGTGGTGGCAATGATGAAGTGGCCATGAAACACCTTCCTCTGATGTTGGAGGGCTCGACTAGAGCATGGCTGAATCAGTTGGCACATAGCAGTATTTATACTTGGGAAGATCTCGCCCGAGTGTTTGTTAGAACATTCGAGGGCACTTACAAACGGCCGGCAGGTTTGACAGAATTACAGTGTTGTGTTCAGAAACTAAATGAAACTTTGAGGGATTATATCCAGAGATGGATCACCCTGCACCACACGGTGGAGGATGTGTCTGATCATCAGGCAATTTCTGCCTTTAAGGAAGGTGTCAGGTATCGGGAGTTGAATCTGAAATTCGGTCGGACAGGAAATATGACTCTGACTCGGACGATGGAGATTGCCACCAAGTATGCCAATGGTGAAGAAGAAGAACGACTCCGGAGTGGTAAGCACAAAGCAGTCGCCCATGAAGCCGGAGGAGGAAACTCCGGTCGGAAACAGAAGCGCAAGGCCGAGCCAGCTGCTACTGGTGAAGCCTTAGCTGTGGTTCAAGGAAAGTTCAATGGGAAGCCCAAAGGGCCGTGGAACCCCAAGAAAGTAAAAGATCAAGATGGAAATGACGTGCTGGATCTGCCATGCCACATCCACACCAAAAAAGATGAAGAGGGTAATTTCATTTATCCGAAGCACACCACTCGGTAGTGTCGACTCCTAATCCAGCAATTCCGAGAGAAACAACCCAAGGAAAAGGAGAAGGAAGAAGACAAGGCTGAGGACGAGGAAGAAGATGATGATGGTTACCCCCACGTGAATTCTACTCTGATGATTTTTGCTGACGTTGAGAGCAAAAGTCGATTGAAAGTCATCAACAAAGAAGTGAACATGGTTGTTCCGGTGACACCCAGTTATTTGAAGTGGTCACAGACTGCCATTACATTCGACCAGTCTGATTATCCAGCGCACATAGCCACCCCTGGGAGGCAAGCACTGGTGGTCGACCCGGTGGTCGAAGGCACCCGACTGACAAAGGTCCTAATGGATGGTGGCAGTGGCTTGAACATACTGTATGCAGAGACGTTGAAGGGAATGGGCATTCTGATGTCCAAACTCAGTGAAAGCAATATGAGTTTCCATGGGGTCATTCCAGGCAAGAAGACTGCATCACTCGGCCAGATTTCTCTCGACGTGGTTTTCGGTGATTCCAAGAATTACCACAAAGAAAAGTTGGCATTTGAAGTTGTGGATTTCCAGAGTGCCTATCATGCCATTGCGGGCAGGCCAGCTTATGCACGTTTTATGGCTCGACCATGTTACGTGTACCTCAAATTGAAGATGCCTGGTCCCAAAGGGGTGATCACTGGTAATCGGAAGAAGGCAGAAGAGTGCTTCTAGAAGGGTTCAAAGATTGCCGATGCTCAGATGGCCGTGGCAAAATTGCAAGAATATCAGAAAAATGCAGATCCGAGTGATTTGTTACGAGCCAAGAAGCCAGCCACAGATTCAGCATTCCAGTCATCTGGTGAAACGAAGTCGATTCACATTCACCCGACAGACCCCAATGCTGCTCCGACTCACATTTCAACCACACTCGACTCCAAATAGGAAGAAGCGCTCATCCAGTTCCTCCGTGAGAACTGGGACATCTTTGCATGGAAACCTTCGGACATGCCAGGTGTTCCCAGGGGACTGGCTGAGCATCGTTTGCGGGTCGACCCAAAAGTGAAACCAGTCAAAGAACATCTTCGACGGTCCGCCGTGCAGAAGAGGAAGACAATCGGTGAAGAGGTGGCTCTGCTTTTGGCAGCTGAGTTTATCTGTGAAATTTACCACTCCGAGTGGTTATCTAATGTTGTCATGGTCCCAAAGAAGGACGACACTTTGCATGTGCATCGACTTCAAACATATCAATCGGGCCTGCCCGAAAGATCACTTTCCTCTCCCTCACATCGATCAGATAGTTGACTCGACTGCGGGGTGCGAGAGTTTGTCCTTTTTGGACGCCTACTCCGGGTACCACCAGATCCGTCTGTACAGACCCGGCGAGATAAAAACAGCTTTCATCACCCCATTCGGATGCTTCTGTTATGTCACTATGCCATTCGGCTTGAAGAACGTTGGAGCCACATTCATGCGGATTATTCAGAAGTGCCTGCTCACTCAGATCAATCGGAATGTGGAAGCATACATGGATGACATTGTGGTCAAGTCACGTAAAGGTTCTGACCTACTGACTGACCTTGTTGAAACCTTTGCCAACCTTAGAAGGTATGATATCAAGCTCAATCCATCAAAGTGCACGTTTGGAGTTTTGGGCGGAAAATTACTCGGTTTTCTCATTTCCGAACGAGGGATCGACGCTAACCCAGAGAAAGTGGGTGCTATACTCTGAATGAAACGCCATGTGCGTGTGCATGGTGTCCAGAAGCTTACTAGTTGATTGGCCGCCCTAAGTCGGTTCATTTCTCGCCTCGGTGAAAAGGCACTGCCTCTTTACCGACTGATGAAGAAATCAGATAAGTTCGAATGGACTCCTAAAGCTGATGCAGCATTTGCAGAGCTAAAAGCCCTGCTTTCCACCCAGCCGGTGCTTGCTGCCCCGATCAACAAAGAGCCTTTACTGCTTTATATAGCAGCCATTGGACAAGTCGTCAGTATAGTACTTATGGTCGAGCAGGAAGAAGAGGGAAAAGCCTATAAAGTTCAGCGCCCAGTTTATTATATTTCTGAAGTTCTGACTCCGTCAAAGCAGAGATATCCGCACTATCAGAAGCTCGTTTATGGGATTTACATGACCACGAAGAAGGTTGCACACTATTTCTCTGATCACTCTGTTACAGTCGCCAGCGACGCTCCATTGTCAGAGATTTTGCACAACAGAGATGCAACTGGTCGAGTGGCAAAATGGGCGATTGAACTCCTTCCCTTAGATATCAAGTTTGAGGCAAAGAAGGCCATTAAGTCCCAAGCAATAGCAGATTTTCTCGCCGAGTGGATTGAACAACAACTGCCAACTCAAGTTCATTCGAAGCACCGGACCATGTTTTTTGATGGATCCAAAATGCTGAATGGTTCCAGTGCTGGGGTGGTTCTGGTATCCCCCCGAGGAGAAAAGCTCAGATACGTCCTCCAGATTCACTTTGATTCTTCCAATAATGAGGCTGAATATGAAGCACTCCTGTATGGGTTGCGTATGGCCATCTCACTCGGCATCCGTCGCCTCATGGTCTACGGCGACTCAAATTTGGTAGTCAATCAAGTGATGAAGGAGTGGGACGTCAGAAGCTCAGCCATGACTGGTTACTGCAACGCGGTGAGGAAGCTGGAAAAGAAGTTTGAGGGGTTAGAGCTCCATCGCATACCCCGACTGAAAAATCAAGCAGCCGATGACTTGGCAAAGATAGGTTCCAAGAGAGAAGCCATTCCCAGCAATGTGTTTTTGGAGCATATTCACACACCGACAGTTCAGGAAGATCCTTTTACTGAAGAACCCCCGCAGCCTAAGAGCGCCACAGACCCGACTGAAGTCGAGGTCCCAGCCGTGGTCGACCTCATCATGGAGGTCCTGGCCATTACTCCCGACTGGACAGTGCCGTACATTGTGTACATCCTTAGGAAAGAACTCCCAGAGGACGAGGAAGAGGCTCGACAGATCGTCCATCGATCCAAGGCCTTTACTGTGATAAGAGGACAACTGTTCAGGGAAAGCGTGTCTGGAATCGGTCAGAAATGCATAACGCCAGAAGAAGTTCGAATGATCCTCAATGACATCCACTCGGAGACCTGTGGTCACCATGCGTCCTCTCGGACCATCGTGGCTAAAGCATACCGAGCTGGATTCTATTGGCCACGAGAAAATGAAATGGCGAAAGATATAGTCGACAGATGTGAAGGCTGCCAGTTTTACTCCGACATGTCTCACAAGCCAGCATCAGCACTGAAGACCATCCCCCTCGTCTAACCCTTTGCTGTTTGGGGACTGGATATGGTTGGACCACTGAGAACTGGTAGGAGCGGCTTCACTCATGTGCTCATTGCAGTCGACAAGTTTACCAAATGGATCGAAGCTAAACCTATCAAGAACCTTGAGGCCAGCACCGCTGTCAGTTTTATCAGAGAATTGACATTCAGATATGGAGTTCCACACAACATCATCACGGACAACGGGTCGAACTTCGATTCTGATGAGTTTAGAGCTTTCTGCGCTTCTCAAGGCACATGAGTCGACTATGCTTCAGTCGCTCACCCGCAGTCGAACGGACAAGCAGAAAGAGCCAATGGCCTAATTCTCAAAGGACTGAAACCCCGACTGATGCGTGATCTCAAACACGCAGCAGGCACTTGGGTCGATGAACTTCCGTCAGTTCTGTGGGGTTTAAGGACAACTCCTAATCGGTCGACCGGACGAACTCCTTTCTTCTTGGTCTATGGAGCTGAAGCTGTTCTGCCAAGTGACCTGCTCCACAACGCACCCCGAGTCGAGCTCTTCTCTGAAGAGGAAGCAGAGCAGGCCCGACAAGATTCAGTCGATCTCTTAGAGGAGGAAAGAGAGATGGCCTTGATCCGGTCGACCATTTATCAGCAAGACTTGCGTCGATTCCACGCCAGAAATGTGAGGGGTCGAGCCTTTCAAGAAGGAGACCTGGTTCTTCGAGTGGATCAACAGAAACCGCACAAGCTCGCCCCGGCTTGGGAAGGGCCCTTCATCATCACCAAAGTCCTCTACAATGGAGCATACCATCTTTACAGTGTTGAGCATCAGAAAGATGAGCCACGGGCTTGGAACGCGGAGCTGCTCTGCCCCTTTTATACTTAAGCACTCATTCGAATAAAATGTAATAAGAAGCACCTTTGTAATTTGTTCGTCAAAGACAAGAGCTTTTCAGTCTTCTCGCATGATTGTTTTTTCTTTTATTTACCTCTGAAATCCCCCAGTGGGTGGGCTTAGCCATGAATCTTTTTCGCCTAAGTTCGAAAGAAAATCCTACCGAGTGGTGAGCAATCCTCCCACTCGGGGCTTAGCTGCAGTCCAGTACTCGCCTAAGTCCTCTCACTCGGAGACTTAGCTACAGTCCGGTACTCGCCTAAGTTTGAAAAAATCCTACCGAGTGGAGAGCAACCCTCCCACTCGGGGGCTTAGCTGCAGTCCAGTACTCGCCTAAGTTCTCTCACTCGGAGACTTAGCTGCAGTCCGGTACTCGCCTAAGTTTGAAAAAAATCCTACCGAGTGGAGAGCAATCCTCCCACTTGGGGGCTTAGCTACAGTCCAGTACTCGCCTAAGTTCTCTCACTTGGAGACTTAGCTGCAGTCCGGTACTCACCTAAGTTTGAAAAAATCCTACTGAGTGGAGAGCAATCCTCCCACTCGGGGGCTTAGCTGCAGTCCAGTACTCGCCTAAGTTCTCTCACTTGGAGACTTAGCTGCAGTCCAGTACACGCCTAAGTTTGAAAAAATCCTACCGAGCGGAGAGCAATCCTCCCACTCGGGGGCTTAGCTGCAGTCTAGTACTCGCCTAAGTTCTCTCACTTGGAGACTTAGCCGCAGTCCGGTACTCACCTAAGTTTGAAAAAATCCTACCGAGCAGAGAGCAATCCTCCCACTCGGGGGCTTAGCTGCAGTCTGGTACTCGCCTAGGCTCTCCCACTCGGGGGCTTAGCTGCAGTCCAGTACCCGCCTAAGTTTAAAAAATCCTACCGAGTGGAGAGCAACCCTCCCACTCAGGGACTTAGCTGCAGTCTAGTACTCACCTAAGCCCTCCCACTCGGAGGCTTAGCTACAGCCCAATACTCGCCTAAATTTAAAAAATCCTACCGAGTGGAGAGCAACCCTCCCACTCGGGGGCTTAGCTACAGTCTAGTACTCACCTAAGCCCTCCCACTCAGAGGCTTAGCTGCAGTCCAGTACTCGCCTAAGTTTAAAAGATCCTACCGAGTGGAAAGAAACCCTCCCACTCGGGGGCTTAGCTGCAGTCTAGTACTCGCCTAAGCTCTCCCACTCGGAGGCTTAGCTGCAGTCCAGTACTCGCCTAAGTTTAAAAAATCATACCGAGTGGAGAGCAACCCTCCCACTCGGGGGCTTAGCTGCAGTCTAGTACCCGCCTAAGCTCTCCCACTCGGAGGCTTAGCTGCAGTCCAGTACTCGCCTAAGTTTGTAAAATCCTACCGAGTAGGGAGCAACCCTCCCACTCGGAGGTTCGGAGCTACGCCACAAGTACAATGCACGCTCCATCCCTATCCGCAAGGACGACTGCAACCTTCTCCTTCGGAGCTACGCCACAAGTACAACGTGTGCTCCATCCCTATCCACAAGGACGACGAGGTGCAGGTCGACTGAAACCTTCTCCTTCGGAGCTACGCCACAAGTACAACGTGCGCTCCATCCCTATCCGCAAGGACGACAAGGTGCAGGTCGACTGCAACCTTCTCCTTTGGAGCTACGCCACAAGTACAACATGCGCTCCATCCCTATCCACAAGGACGACGAAGCGCAGGTCGACTGGGGTCGCCACCTCAGAGCTGCATCTCCAGCACAAAGACTATTCCGAGTAGAGAACAAAGTCCACTTGAAGGCAAAATGCAAGCATATTCAGAAATAAACCAAATTCGGATAAATCCTAAGGTTCCAAGCAGCAAACCAAAAGTATTCGAGCATCAAGCCCGAAGGAGTTTAACAGTTACATCAACCACTTGACATTCCGAGGCAAATTTGAAGCAGATTCAAGTCTCATAACTTTGTTCACTCGGCAGGAGGAGGGCTGGCAGGCTCGATGAATTCGTCCAGGTCGATCCCATCCGCGATCCGAGTGGCAGCAGCGATGAAAGTCTCCATGAAGGACTGGAAGTCATGCTTTTTGGTGTTAGCGATCTTGATCGCCGCCAGGTTGTCTTCACGAGCTTCCTTGCAGTGGACTCGCACCAAGGACAGCGCCACGTCAGCACCACACCGGGCGGAGGACTTCTTCCATTCCTGCACTCGGTCAGGGATCTCGTTGAGTCGAGTCATCAGGGATTCCAGGTCATTTTGAAGCGTCGCCCTTGGCCAGAGCAATGAGTCGACTCGTGAGACTGCCTCCTTCAGGCGCGCGAGGTAGCTTGTGATGCTGGCGACACGAGACTCCAGTCGGAGCACGTTCATTGCAGTTTCATCGCAAACTGGAGAAGCGATAGGG
Organism: Triticum urartu; assembly: GCF_003073215.2. Lineage (NCBI taxonomy): Eukaryota > Viridiplantae > Streptophyta > Magnoliopsida > Poales > Poaceae > Triticum > Triticum urartu. Next base: position 557,907,999 of record NC_053026.1, read on the forward strand.
TCCAGACCCGTCTCGACCTTTCCAGTTTCCTCGTCAAAGTCTTGGCAGAATTCTGCAGCCAAAAATTAGTGAGTCGACCAGATAGGATCCGTTCGCAAACGTCAACACAGTCGGTTTAAAGGGAGTACCTTCCAGCATGAGATAGAGCTTCTTTGCAAGAGTCCTCAGATAAGCTTCCGTGTCATTCTTCTTGTGGATCGCAGATTCCAACTTTTCATTCAGGGTAATTTTTCCTTCTTCAGACGACTCACCTCTCAATTAGACTCATTGAGACATGACTTCAGCTTGGTCACCTCCCCTTCCAGTGCTTCGACTGAAGCCAGCTTCTGGTCTGCAAGGACAATTTTATCTTGGGCTTCCTTCTATGCAGCGGCGAGGTCCGAGTCCTTCTTCTCCAGAGCCAACTTCATTTTCTCTGCAAAAGAAGCAATCAAATCAGACTAGTGCTCGAAGAAATGTTTTAAAAAGACAGTCGACAGGCAGTTACCTTCCATACCAGCAGCTTCGTCTTGAGCTTTCTTCAGATTCTGCTAGGCCAACTCCAAGTCGAGGTTGAGTTGCCTCTGCTTCTCCTCAAGTTCAGCAAACTTGGAAATGAGAGTACAAGACTTCTGCAGAAGGAAAAAGACGTGTTAATCGACAAGATCAAAGGTTGTTCACTTCTGAGTGGATAAAACTTAAAGAAGTTCGCTTAGACCCTAGCCGACTGCACACAGTCGACTGCGGTCTCGGGGGCTACACCCAGCGGGTGCACTTGGCATGCCCCCGCTGATTAAAACTCAACTCGACCGGTCCGCCCGGGTCAGGTAAAAAAAACTATTCAGACCTCAGTCGACTGCCAGCAGTCGACTGCGGTCTCGGGGACTACACCCAGTGGGTGCACTTAGCGTGCCCCCACCGGTTCAGATCCTACTTGACCGGTCCGCCGAGTCGAGTGGAAGAAAAGAAAGGAAGGTAGAACTTAGACCCCAGTCTACTGCCAGCAGTCGACTGCGGTCTCGGGGACTACACCCAGTGGGTGCACTTAGCGTGCCCCCACTGGTTCAGATCCTACTCGCCCAGACCGAGTGGAAGAACGCAACTACCAAAGACAACAAAACACCCAGTGGGTGCACTGATTCGACGCAAACAATAGGAGATTGCATAGAAGAAAAAATTTCGGGTAGCATATCCTGATAGAACAAGGGTAGTCGAAAAGTCTACTTACCTGGACATTGGCTCGGAGAGCAGCGCTGGCGTCGTAGGCAGCCTGGCCATTCTCATGCACCGTCTTCATTCGCTCCATCATCACGTAAGCCTGTCAGATGGCTTCCGCAGCCGCTTCCGACTGGTTGTCCGGAACGGGGTAGCTGGTGAAGAAGAGAGCAGACGACCCAGGTGCAGCAGCTTGGACCTCCGAGGCGTGAGATGGGACGACTGAAGGAATCACCGGTACAGTCGACGGTGCGGGGCCTTCACTCGACAAGGGTACATCGAAGGTTACAGAGCCCCCGCCTGCATCTTCGGATTGATAGATGGTTGGTGTTGTCGTTGGTCCCCGCTGAGATGCCTTACCAGCCGTCGCCTGTTTATTCTTCCTGGGCCTAGGAGCCACATCTTCATCGTCATTTGGGAGATCGATGATGTTGGGTAGAGCTGCGGAGAAGATCAGTCGACTCTAAAGTAAACCGCTAGAATTCAATCGACCGGGTAGTCAAGAGCAAGATCATAAGAGTTTTTACCTGGGTTGGAGGTGACCGCATCTTCCATCTCCTCGTCTCGGTACTGGAGAGAAGAGGTTCCTGATGTAGCAGCACTACAAAGACCCGCACCTAGTCGGTTACGTTCTGTTGCTCGAGTCGATGAAAAGAACAAGTCAGATGATTACCCAGAGATGGTAGGGATGGTCACTTTGATCCTGGGCAGAGCTTTTGGCAGTTTGGGGGAGGTGGCTTTCGGTGCTTTTGGCGCTGGAGGCGGTACAACCTTGGGCTGCTTCAGAGCCTTCTCAATCGGTGCTGGGGAAGACGTCCTGGGGCGCTTCGAAGACTGCCCAATCGGCGCGGTCACCAGGTCCAGAGTGCTCGCCGGGTCGTGAGCGTGTTTGGATCTCCTCTCCCTGTGAGGAGGCGAGTCGACCTCTTCGCCATCAGTCGATTCGTCGCTCTCCTCGTCCTCCTCGGCATCCGAGTGCCACTCGCTGCTCTCGCCCCCGCTCGCTCCTTCCTCGACGACTTGCTCCTGCACTCCATTGGGCATCGAGTACGTGTCAATGAGGGCCTGAAAAGACAACGATCAAAAGAAATTCAGTCGACCACCAACAAGGTGTCACACAGTGAATCGGAAAGATACTTGGTAAAACAGAATCATACCTGCTCCGGCTGGCGCGAGTGGTCGAATGTAATCACCCTCCTAGACCCCCGGGGGTTGTCTTTGTTGCTGGTGATTCCCATCAGCCACTTCTCCAAGATGTCCTCGCTGACGTCCTCCGGGTGGATCCGAGTGGAGTCCTCGACTCCAAAGTACATCCACATCAGATGATCACGGGCCTGAAGCGGTTGGATGCATCGACCGAGAAAGACCTCCAGCAGGTCCATCCCAGTCACCCCATCGCGGACGAGTTGGACGACCCGCTCGACCAGCACCTTGACTTGTGCCTTCTCTTCTGGGACCACCTTCAGGGAGGAGGGCTTCTCCACTCGATCCAGAGAAAAGGGAGGAAGTCCAGTCGACTGACCAGGGGGTCGGCTGGTCCTTACAGTAAAACCAAGTCGACTGCCAGCCCCGGACCGAGTCGGGAAGGATCATTGCTGGGAAGGTGCTCTTGTTCCTCATCTGGATCCCCAGGCCCCCGCACATCTGGATCACGTGCGTCCTCTCATCATTCGGATTGGCCTTTTTGACCGACTGGGAGTGACAGTTGAAGATATGTTTGAAGAGGCCCCATGTGGTCGACAGCCCAAGAAATTTTCACACATTGACACAAAGGCGGCCAGATAGACTATGGTGTTTGGAGTGAAGTGGTGGAGCTGAGCCCCAAAGAAGTTCAAAAAGCCCCGAAAGAAAGGATGGGGAGGCAGAGAAAATCCACAATCGACGTGGGTGGCGAGGAGAACGCACTCACCCTCCCTTGGCTGCGGCTCGGTCTCGTTCCCCGGGAGCCACGCCGATTTGTGGGGGATCAGTCCCCCCTCCACCAGGTCATCGAGGTCGTCCTGGCTGATCATCGAGCAGATCCAGCCCGGCGGCAGGCCGGATCTCGACAAGGATCTACCCCGGCTGGTCCGCTTGCCCTTCGCCTTCGCGGTCGCCTTCTTCGCGCGCTCCAGCGCCACCATCTTCTCTTTCCCCATAGCGGCGGATCGAGTTCGAGCGAGGGTCCGGTGACGAGAGCAGAAGGAAGCGTGGCGGAGAGGTCGAAAGAAGAAGAAAATAGAATGGGAGCGCACGGTGCAGAGACCCGGTCCGGTGACTTTTATAAGGTCATTTCCCAAGTGACTGACTGGTAGGCCCAGACGATCTAAACAAATCCCGCAACAGTCGCACGCGCAGTACGTGGCAAAAAAGGTGGCATGGAGATCAAGGAGACCTGCCTAATCCGTCCCGATTACCACGGCCTCGCCCGTCTGGCATGCTTCCCAAAATTCGAATCCCGCGAAATCCACGGAGACCAGAGCAACTGGTCAGACTGAAAACATCCTCCACATTATCATTCGGAATTCTACCGTGAAAGTTCACTCGACAAAAACTAAGAATGGACCAAGGCGACCGAAAAAGTAGTTGATGCTGTCTCCTCGGTTCATTGTTCCAGAACAAGTTATACTCACAGCACAAAGAATGAGTTGGAAGTGTTCCCAACTCCTTCCCCACTCAAACCCTGATCCATTCGGGGGCTAATGATGAAGCTATGTACCTAGGGTAAGGTCATGGATCTGTCCAAGATACCCTCCCCAAGGACATCTCTAAAAGAACCAGAAGCAGTCGAAGAGAGATCATCATCCACTCGACCATGAAGCTATGTCCCACTCGACAGCCTTGAAGACACTCGACCATGCGAACAACCATTCGACCACCAGAAGATGTGAAGCCACTCACTCCGCAACGGTCGGGATTTAAGTCATAGCTTTATGATCATTTATAGCACTTTACTCCGGATGTTACCAGTAACGCTCCTCCTTTATGAACATTAAACCCTGTGTAACAGAGGGGAACTGGGGTCCTGGCGCACTCTATATAAGCCGCCCCTCTCCTCTGGGACAAGGGTTCGCACCTTTTGTAATTCACGCGCATATATCCAGTCGACCGCCTCCGGGGTCCGAGACGTAGGGCTGTTACTTCCTCCGAGAAGGGCCTGAACTCGTAAAACTCACGTGTACAACTCCTCCATAGCTAGGATCTTGCCTCTATATTCTTACCCCCCTATTCTACTGTCAGGCTTAGAACCACGACAATAGCAACATCAATCTCAGAACATAGTGGATACTAGGGATCAAACCCTAACAAAACCAACTCGATTACATGATAGATCCCATCCAACCCATCACCGTCCAGCAAGCCTACGATGGAATTACTCACGCACGGCGGTGAGCATCATGAAATTGGTGATGGAGGATGGTTGATGATGACAATGGCGACAGATTCCCCTCTCCGGAGCCCCGAACGGACTCCAGATCAGCCCTCCCGAGAGGTTTTAGGGCTTGGCGGCGGCTCCGTATCGTAAAACGCGATGAATTTTTCTCTCTGATTTTTTCTCCCCGCAACACAATATATAGAGTTGGAGTTGGAGTCGGAGGAGCTCCAGGGGGCCCACGAGGTAGGGGCGCGCGCCCTAGGGGGGCAGGCGCGCCCCCACCCTCATGGACAGGTGGTCGGCCCCCTGGCCTTCATCTTTTGCAGGTATTTTTTATATTTTCCAAAAAGTTGCTCCGGGTCATTCCGAGAACGTTTGTTTCTGCACATAAATAACACCATGGTAATTCTGCTGAAAACAGCGTCAGTCCGGGTTAGTTCCATTCAAATCATGCAAGTTAGAGTCCAAAACAAGGGCAAAAGTGTTTGGAAAAGTAGATATGATGGAGACGTATCAACTCCCCCAAGCTTAAACCTTTGCTTGTCCTCAAGCAATTCAGTTGACAAACTGAAAGTGATAAAGAAAAACTTTTACAAACTCTGTTTGCTCTTGTTGTTCTAAATATGTAAAGCCAGCATTCAAGTTTTCAACAAAGATTATAACTAACCACATTCGCAATAACTCTTAGGTCTCAAGTTTACTCATATCAATAGCATAATCAACTAGCGAGCAATAATAATAAATCTTGGATGACAACACTTTCTCAAAACAATCATAATATGATATAACAAGATGGTATCTCGCTAGCCCTTTCTGAGACCGCAAAACATAAATGCAGAGCACCTTTGAAGACCAAGGACTGACTAGACATTGTAATTCATGGTAAAAGAGATCTAGTCAAGTCATACTCAATGTAAACTAACAATAATGAATGCAAATGACAGCGGTGCTCTCCAACTGGTGCTTTTTTAATAAGAGGATGATGACTCAACATAAAAGTAAATGGATAGGCCCTTCGCGGAGGGAAGCAGGGATTTGTAGAGGTGCCAGAGCTCGGTTTTGAAACATAGGTGAATAATATTTTGAGCGGTATACTTTCATTGTCAACATAACAACCAAGAGATGGCGATATCTTCCATGCTACACACATTATAGTCGGTTCCCAAACAGAATGGTAAAGTTTATACTCCCCCTTCCACCAACAAGCATCAATCCATGGCTTGCTCGAAACAACGAGTGCCTCCAACTAACAAGAGTCCCAGGGGGAGTTTTGTTTGCAATTATTTTGATTTAGTTTGCATAAAGCATGGGACTGGGCATCCCAGTGACCATCCATTTATCTCGTGAGTGAGGAGCAGAGTCCACTGCTCTTGAGAATAACCCGCCTAACATGGAAGATACAGACATCCCTAGTTGATACATGAGCTATTCGAGCATACAAAATAGGGTATTTATTTGAAGGTTTAGAGTTTGGCACATAAAAAATTACTTGGAACGGCAGGTAGATACCGTATATAGGTAGGTATAGTGGACTCATGTGGAATAACTTTGGGGTTTAAGGGATTGGATGCACAGGCAGTATTCCTGCTTAGTATAGGTGAAGGCTAGCAAAAGACTGGGAAGCGACCAGCTAGAGAGCGACAGCAATCATGAACATGCATTAAAATTAATCAACACCGAATGCAAGCATGAGTAGGATATAATCCACCATGAACATAAATATCGTGAAGGTTATGTTGATTTTGTTTCAACTACATGCGTGAACATGCGCCAAGTCAAGTCACTTAAATCATTCAGAGGAGGATACCACCCTATCATACCACATCACAACCATTTTAATAGCATGTTGGCGCGCAAGGTAAACCATTATAACTCATAGCTAATCAAGCATGGCACAAGAAACTATGATCTCTAGTTGTCATTGCAAATATGTTTATTCATAATAGGATGAATCAGGAATGATGAACTAATCATATTTACAAAAACAAAAGAGGTCGAGTTCATACCAGCTTTTCTCATCTCAGCCAATCCATCATATATCATCATAATTGCCTTTCACTTGCATGACCGAACGATGTGAATATTAATAATAGTGCGCGTGCATTGGACTAAGCTGGAATCTGTAAGCATTCAATAAACAGGAGAAGACAAGGCAATATGGGTTCTTTTGTGAGATCCACAATTATGCATACAAGAGCCACTTCAACAATTTAATTAAGGTCTTCTCCTATCGACCCCCAAGGAAAAGAAAAGAAATAAAACTATTTACACGGGAGAGCTCCCAACAAGTAAAAGAAGAACAAGAAATCTTTTGGGGTTTTCTTTTTAATTACTACTACAAGCATGGAAAGTAAACTAATTAGAAGCTACAACTAAATTTTTTGGTTTTTCTTAAGGTTTGTTAAACACACAAGAAGAAAGCATAAAAAGGAAAATAAACTAGCATGGATGATACAAATGAAAAAGTATGAGCACCGACATCTAGCAATGAGTGTGTGAACATAAATGTAATGTCGGTGGGAAATACGTACTCCCCCAATCTTAGGCTTTTGGCCTAAGTTGGTCTATGGCCACGGCTGGCCTGGCGGATATCCATAATAATAGCTGTGTCGTACTGAGATGAAGAAGAAGACTCTGATTGCCACTAGCTGGCAATCATCTCCGGATCCCACTAGTAATTAGACTGTCGTGAAGGATCAACTTGTGGTTCCGGCTCTGGCTTCATGGCTGGTGCAGGGTTCCGGTAGGCGTGAATAGCCTCTAACGGAACAAGGTACTGGCCTGCAGATAAATCAAACAAAGAAGGAGCAGGCAGGGTAATAGTCTCAGGATGATGTTTATCAAAGAACAATTTGTATTTAAGCTCTCCTTCCCTATTCTTAACAATAAAATCATGTGCCACCATACTTTTATAATCTAAATAAACACGAGGCAGCACCTTTTCTTCCTTCTCATAATGCCTAATAGGTATGTTAAAATGTGCAGCTAGGCGTGAAGCATAGATGCCTCCAAAGATGGGGCCCTTGGTACGGTTCATATTTAACCGTTTAGCAATAATGCCGCCCATACGAACAGAGTTATCACCGTATAAACCGTGGAGCAAAATAATAATATCAGGGACACTAAGGTTTCCACAGTTTCTGCGACCAATTAAACAACGACTAGCAAATAATGCAAAATAGCGTAAAACAGGAAAAATGTATGCTAGTGATTCGTGCATCGAAAACCTTCCTTGTTTCCCCTACAGTGATAGTATCAATAAACGCATCCACATCCTCACGATGTGGTTCCTCTGTCTTTCCCTCGAAAGGGACTAAACAAACTCGACAAAAATCATAAAGTGAGATCTCCTTATGCTCATCATATAAATGAAACTCTACCGTAGGTGGTGAGTTCCTAGAATGGAAATGAAAGTTTTGCACAAAGATATTTGTGAGTAAGAGATACTGATCGCGTTGGTCGTGGAGGAAAGCGGTGAGGCCTACATTCTTAGCCAATTCATAAAAATCTTCATAAATCCCGGCTGCTCTCAAGAAATCATCGGAAGGCCATTCACACGACCGAACCTCCGCGGTGCGAGGCAGATTATACTTAGGCTTCAGTTCCTTTTCCATCGAGCTTCGGCTCGATGAGCCCCTCAAAAGGCTCTTCATCATTTTCTGAAAAATTCTGAAATTTTTAGTAACTTCAAAATAAAAGTAAACCAAACTCAATAATATTGATAACAACTACTCCTACAAGTGCCTAGGGCCTATATCATGCATCAAAACTACTTTTGACCATATAAATTTGACATGCAAGCTCAAGAACAGGGTCACCTAAGCAGAAATTTTTTGCAATGAATAAAGAACTAGAACAAAAACTAATTGGACCAATGGAGGAGTCACATACCAAGGAACAATCTCCACAAGCAGTTTTGTGAGAGGTGCTTTGAGCAAGGAGATCGAAAATGGCAGCAAAACGAGCTTGGACTCGGGTTTGAGCTGTTTATTCATGTTTGGGGGAGGAAGAAGGAGTGTGTGGGTGAAAGGATAGGTGGAGGAGGGCCACCGTGAGCCCACGAGGCAGGGGGCGTGCCCTCCACCCTCGTGGGCAGGTTGTTGACCCCCCTGCTGTGTTCTCAGTGCCAAATATTCTCAAATATTTCAGAAAAAATCATATTAAATTTCAGGGCATTTGGAGAACTTTTATTTCCGGGGTATTTTTATATTGCACGGATAATCAGATAACAGACAGAAAAATATTTATTTTTATTTTATTTCATATAAATAACAGAAAGTAAAAGGAGGGTACATCAGGTTGTGCCTTCTAGTTTCATCCATCTCATGATCATCAAAAGGAATCCACTAACAAGGTTGATCAAGTCTTGTTAACGAACTCATTCCGAACAACATGGAACCGGAGAAATTTCGAATAACACTATGTTACCTCAACAGGGATGTGCACATCCCCAATAATAAGAATATCATATTTCTTCTTGACAGTAGGAAGAGGAAATTCAAAACCTGCAAATATAATCGATGGAATTTTTCCAATAGAGTTGATACTATGAACTTGAGGTTGTTTCCTCGGAAAGTGTACCGTATGCTCATAAACATTAACATGAAAAGTGACATTGCCTTTAGTGCAATCAGTAACAGCCCCTACAGTATTCAAAAAAGGTCTTCCAAGAATAATAGACATACTATCGTCCTCGGGAATATCAAGAATAACAAAGTCTGTTAAAATAGTAACGTTTGCAACTACAACATGCACATCCTCACAAATACCGATAGGTATAGCAGTTGATTTATCAGCCATTTGCAAAGATATTTCAGTAGGTGTCAACTTATTCAAATCAAGTCTACGATATAAAGAGATAGGCATAACACTAACACCGGCTCCAAGATCACATAAAGCAGTTTTAACATACTTTCTTTTAATGGAGCATGTATCGTGGGTACTCATGGATATCCAAGTTTCTTTGGTATTCCACCCTTAAAAGTATAATTAGCAAGCATGGTGGAAATTTCAGCTTCCGGTATCTTTCACTTATTTGTAACAATATCTTTCATGTACTTAGCATAAGGATTCATTTTGAGCATATCAGTTAGTCGCATACGCAAAAAGATAGGTCTAATCATTTCAGCAAAGCGCTCAAAATCCTCATCATACTTTTTCTTGGATGGCTTGGGAGGAAAAGGCATGGGTTTCTGAACCCATGGTTCTCTTTCTTTACCATGTTTCCTAGCAACAAAGTCTTTCTGATCATAACGTTGATTCTTTGATTGTGGGTTATCAAGATCAACAGCAGGTTCAATTTCTATATCATTATCATTACTAGGTTGAGCATCATCATGAACATTATCATTAACCTTATCACTAATTTCAGGTTCATTACCAGATTGTGTTTCAGCATCAGAAATAGAAATATCATTTGAATTCTCAAGTAGTTGAGCAATAGGTTCACTAGAAGCAGGCAAAGTCCTATCATTTTTCTTTTTCTTCCTTTTAGAAGGACTAGGTGCATCTATATTATTTCTCTGAGAATCTTGCTCAATTCTCTTAGGATGGCCTTCAGGATACAAAGGTTTCCGAGTCATTTTACCACCTCTAGTCATAACTCTAACAACATTATCATTATTCTTACTATTCAATTCATTGAGCAAATCATTTTGAGCTTTAAGTACTTGTTCTACTTGAGTGATAACCATAGAAGCATGTTTACTAATAAGTTTAAGTTCACCTTTAACATTAGCCATATAATCACCCAAGTGTTCAAGCATATTTGAATTGTATTTCAATTGTCTACCAAAATAAGCATTAAAATCTTCTTGCTTAGCCATAAATTTATCAAACTCATCTAAGCATGGGCTAGCAAATTTAGTAAATGGGATTTCAACTTTATCATATCTATAGAGAGAATTTACCTTTACTTCCAGTGTCGGGTTATCAAGACCACGAGTTTCTTCAATAGGTGATGGATCAAGATCATATGTTTCTTCAACAGGTGGTAAATTAAGACCATGTATTTCTTCAATAGGAGGTAAATTCTTAACATCTTCAACTTTAATACCTTTTTATTTCATAGATTTCTTTGCCTCTTGCATATCTTCAGGACTGAGAAATAGAATACCCCTCTTCTTCGGAGTTGGTTTAGGAATAGGCTCAGGAATTAGCTCCGGAGGTGTCCAATTATTTTCATTTGTCAACATATTATTCAATAGAATTTCAACTCCATCCGGTGTTCTTTCCCTGAAAACAAAACCAGCACAACTATCCAGGTAATCTCTGGAGGCATCGGTTAGTCCATTATAAAAGATATCAAGTATTTCATTTTTCTTAAGAGGATGATCAGGCAAAGCATTAAGTAATTGGAGAAGCCTCCCCCAAGCTTGTGGGAGACTCTCTTCTTCAATTTGCACAAAATTATATATATCCCTTAAAGCAGCTTGTTTTTTATGAGCAGGGAAATATTTAGCAGAGAAGTAATAAATCATATCCTCGGGACTACGCACACAACCAGGATCAAGAGAATTAAACCATATCTTAGCATCACCCTTTAATGAGAACAGAAATATTTTAAGGATATAAAAGTAGCGAGTTCTCTCATCATTAGTGAACAGGGTAGCTATATCATTTAATTTAGTAAGATGTGCCACAACAGTTTCAGATTCATAGCCATGAAAAGGATCAGATTCAACCAAAGTAATTATATCAGGATCAACAGAGAATTCATAATCCTTATCGGTAACACAGATAGGTGAAGTAGCAAAAGTAGGGTTAGGTTTCATTCTAGGATTTAGAGATTGCTTATTCCATTTAGCTAATAACCTCTTAAGTTCATATCTATCTTTGCAAGCTAAAATAGCTAAAGAAGCTTCTTTATCAAAAACATAACCCTCAGGAATAACAGGCAAGTCTTCATCATCAATTTCATCAGTATTATCAGATTCAATATTTTCAATCTCTCTAGCCCTAGCAAGTTGTTCATCAAGAAATTCACCAAGTGGCACAATAGTATCAAGAATAGAAGTAGTTTCATCATAAGTATCATGTATAGAAGAAGTGGCATCATCAATAACATGCGACATATCAGAACGAATAGCAGAAGCAGGTTTAGGTGTCGCAAGCTTACTCATAACAGAAGGTGAATCAAGTGCAGAGCTAGATGGCAGTTCCTTACCTCCCCTCGTAGTTGAGGGATAAATATTAGTTTTTGGATCTCTCAAGTTCTTCATAATGATAAGCAGATATAAATCCCACGTGACTCAAAGAATAGAGCTATGCTCCCCGACAACGGCACCAAAAAATAGTCTTGATAACCCACAAGTATAGGGGGTCGCAACAGTTTTCGAGGGTAAAGTATTCAACCCAAATTTATTGATTCAACACAAGGGGAGCCAAAGAATACTCTCAAGTATTAGCAGCTGAGTTGTCAATTCAACCACACCTGGAAACTTAATATCTGCAGCAAAGTATTTAGTAGCAAAGTAATATGATAGTGAAAACGGTAGCAAAAGGTAACAGTAGTAAAAGTGATGTTTTTGGTATTTTGTAGTGATGATAGCAATAGCAACGGGAAAGTAAATAAGTGAAGAACAATATTTGGAAATCTCGTAGGCAATGGATCGGTGATGGAGAATTATGCCGAATGTGGTTCATCATGTAACAGTCATAACCTAGGGTGACACAGAACTAGCTCCAGTTCATCAATGTAATGTAGGCATGTATTCCGAATATAGTCATACGTGCTTATGGAAAAGAACTTGCATGACATCTTTTGTCCTACCCTCCCATGGCAGTGGGGTCCTTACGGAAACTAAGGGCTATTAAGGCCTCCTTTTAATGGAGTACTGGAACAAAGCATTAACACATAGTGAATACATGAACTCCTCAAACTACGGTCATCACCGGTAAGTATCTCGATTATTGTCATTTCGGGGTTAACGGATCATAACACATAATAGGTGACTATAGACTTGCAAGATAGGATCAAGAACTCTCATATATTGATGAAAACATAATAGGTTCAGATCTGAAATCATGGCACTCGGGCCCTAGTGACAAGCAATAAGCATAGCAAAGTCATAACAACATTAATCTCAGAACATAGTGGATACTAGGGATCAAACCCTAAAAAAACTAACTCGATTACATGATAGATCCCATCCAATCCATCACCGTCCAGCAAGCCTACGACGGAATTACTCACGCACGGCGGTGAGCATCATGAAATTGGTGATGGAGGATGGTTGATGATGACGATGGCAATGGATTCCCCTCTCCGGAGCCCCAAACAGACTCCAGATCAGCCCTCCCGAGAGGTTTTAGGGCTTGGCGGCAGCTCTGTATCGTAAAACGTGATGAATTCTTCTCTCTAATTTTTCTCTTCCCAAAACACAATATATAGAGTTGGAGTTGGAGTCGGAGGAGCTCCAGGGGGCCCACGAGGTAGGGGGCGCGCCCTAGGGGGGCAGGCGCGCCCCTCACCCTCGTGGACAGGTGGTGGCCCCCTGGCCTTCATCTTTTGCAGGTATTTTTTATATTTTCCAAAAAGTTGCTCCGTGAAGTTTCAGGTCATTCTGAGAACGTTTGTTTCTGCACATAAATAACACCATGGTAATTCTGCTGAAAACAGTGTCAGTCCAGGTTAGTTCCATTCAAATCATGCAAGTTAGAGTCCAAAACAAGGGCAAAAGTGTTTGGAAAAGTAGATACGACGGAGACGTATCACGTCGGCACTGGCTGAAAAGCCTCCCCGAAAACTCAATTGGAAGTTGGGAGGAGCTCGAGGATGCTTTTCGGGCTAATTTTCAAGGGACCTACGTCCGACCTCCGGATGCAGACGATTTAAGTCATATAATTCAACAGTCCGGAAGAGTCCGCCCGAAAGCTTTGGAACAGGTTTCTCACCAAGAAGAACCAAATCGTCGACTGTCCGGACGCCGAAGCCTTAGCAGCTTTCAAACACAGCGTCCGAGACGAATGGCTCGCCAGACACCTCGGCCAAGAAAAACCGAGAACAATGGCAGCCCTAACAAGCCTCATGACCCGCTTTTGCGCGGGCGAAGACAGCTGGTTAGCCCGCAGTAGCACCAGCGACCCAAGCACATCCGAAGTCAGGGATGGCAATGGAAAACCACGACGCAATAAAAAGCAAGCGTCGAAATAAAGAAGATATCCCAGATAATACGGCGGTAAACGCCGGATTCAGGGGCTCTCGACCAGGTCAGCGGAAAAAGCCTTTCAAAGGCAGCAGAGACGGACCGTCTGGCCTAAACAAGATTCTTGACAAACTATGTCAGATTCATGGCACCCCCGATAAACCTGCAAATCACACCCACAGAGAATGCTGGGTCTTCAAGCAGGCCGGTAAGCTAAACGCCGAACACAAGGGGGAGACACCAAGCGAAGACGAGGACGAGCCTCACCAGCAAAGCACTGGAGGACAGAAAAAATTCCCACCAGAGGTTAAAACAGTCAACATGATCCATGTGACGAAGAGGAAAAGCAAACATGCACTCCGAGACACACGCGCCATAGAGCCCGTCACCCCTAGGTTCAACCCCTGGTTGGCCTGCCCGATCACTTTTGATCGCGGGGATCACGCGACAAGCAATTCCGGCACGAAGGATTGGCTGCCTTGGTGTTAGACCCAATAATAAACGGATACCATCTCACACGAGTCCTCATGGACGGCGGCAGTGGTCTAAACTGATATATCAGGACACAGTCCGCAAAATGGGGATAGACCCGACAAAAATAAGCCACCGTACTACTACCTTCAAGGGAGTAATACCAGGCCTAGAGGCCCGCTGCACGGGCTCTCTATTACTAGAGGTTGTATTCGGTTCTTCCGACAACTTCCGAAGCGAAAGGTTAAATTTCTACATCGCTCCATTCCGAAGTGGCTATCAGGCACTACTCGGAAGAGCGGCTTTCGCTCGTTTTAATGCAATCCCGCATTACGCTTCTCTCAAGCTTAAGATGCCCGGTCCACGTGGCACCATCACAGTTAGCGAATACTGAGCGTGCTCTACGCGCGGAAGAATGTGCGGCGGCTTTAGCCGCCGAGCACTAGACGGCCTCACCAACCAGAAAAAATGACAGGTCGTCAAGACCACGGACACGGTTAGACGAGTCCGGTGCACCACTACATATACATGAGATTGGTTTGATGATCAAACCCTCCTAGACGGTACCAGGGGCTTCCCGCGTGTAATCAGGGCTAGTCCGGCTCAACTTGACTTATCTTGAATTTTAATGGTTTATTGATAATAACCAATTTTCTGGCACGGCAACTTTCACCTAAGTTCTTCTCTTTTACAGATGACAATCGTGCTACACCCGTCCAGGACACGGCACAACGGAGACACAGGCGCAGACGTGCAGCAGGGACCCGCTCAAAGGTTTCTTTTTAGATTAAGACCCTGCGTAACCTTTTTTACTGTCTCTTGTTGCTCACATCCTCCGGATACTCAATACACCGAGAAGGATGCCGACGTATTGGCATGTGGCCACGTCAGGATATTGCACGTACCTGGACACCCGGGGTTTATTATTAAGGGCATTGTTCAGCCCGGCATATGTTATAAAGACCGAATACCTTAGGGAGTGTTCGGCGTCGCGAGTTTGGCCTTATATGCATCAGCTCCGAATCATGTCTTTGGTCAAATGTTGGGTTTGCCCGGCTCCCATGTTTTGGTACCTTACGTTCCGCTATATCGGCTAAGGTAGCACTGGGAGAACTACTGCGATTGTGCCCTGGTTCATCGGATGAGCACCTCAGTAGAGAAAGCCGAAAAAACTGACTGTCATGATATAGCGCGAGACTGGTCAACCACTCGATGACTCAGCGGAATCTTCAGGAGTCCTCCGCATTAACAAAGGGCCGTTTCCCGGTCATGTACGTATGCGCCCCGTATTCGGACGAGCGTAGAAGTACCAGGGGCTATATAGTAGCCCCACCGTCAAACTCCTATGGCTAAGTGAAAGTGTTAAAGCAATATAGTCTGATTGCCTCGTTCGCTGCGCTACCACCTCCTTAATGGACCAAGACGTTGGATCAAGTGTGAATACGCGTTTTTTGCGAACACCCCCGCATTATATGCGTGGGGGCGGAAGCCGACGACTGCAAACTTTCAGGTTATATACATATATACATAAACGGCCGCACAGGAGGCATCATAATACTTTCAGGCAAAAGTATAAACACAGCCTTGATAACTCAATAAAACATTGTTTTTACAATGGGAGTACATGTCACTAGAACATAATATTCTTCGAGCACTGAGCCTCTATCGAACGAGCGCCTTCAAGAACTTCTTCAAAGTAGTGCTCGGCAGCCACTCGGCCCATGGCGAACCCTGTGTTGCAACAGTGGTGGCCTCCATCTCTGCCCAGTATGTCTTGACACGGGCAAAGGCCATCCGCGCACCCTCTATGCACGCCGACCTCTTCATAGCATCGATGTGCGGCACAGCACCAAGGAATTGTTGCACTAAACTAAAGTAACTATTCGGCCTTGGCCCTCCCGGCCACAGATGATCCACAACAGACCTCATGGCGAGTCCGGACAACCTATGGAGCTCGGCCCACTCGGCCATTCGCTCATTCAACAGCAGCGGACGCACTGGAGCATGGAACTGTGACCAGAACAGCTTTTCCACTTCGCGATCTTTTTGATCCTTGAAGTACTCGGCCGCATCAGCAGCACTTGCCGCCAAATCCACGTAGGCGTCCGCCGAACTCCATAGTTGATCAAGAGGAGCATACTTCGGATCTCCGAACTTAGTCCGCAACAAGAAGGGCTTCCCAGCCACGATATCCGCAGCTTGATGCAACTCCTCCTTCGTCGCTCTGATTTTAGAGCGGGCTTCCTTGGCTGCTACCATGGCCTTTTCCAGGTCCGTCGCCCTCGCTCGGCTTTCTTTCAAGAAGCTGGTAACGGTCAGCGGCATCTTTCAACTCAATGGCCATCTTGGCTATCCTTTCCTTGCTCTGGCAATGCGCGGACTGTTCGGCCCTCAGCTCTTCGACCGCCTTAGAGCGGCCGCATCGCTTGTTCCTTGCTGTTCCCGAAGGGTCTCCACGGTGGCAGCTCCATCTGCAGTCACAACATATTAAAGATACTGGCATCATGCTCCTCTTACTATGCGTTGATCACCGGAGAAATCACTTACCCTGTGCCTCGTCAAGCCGCTTGTTGACAAGCACGATGTCGGCATCTGCCGCATCAAGTTGCCGCTTTAGCTCGGCAAACCCATCAGTCCGGCTAGCCACCGGAGCTTCAGCCACCTGCACATAAAGGCGGTCTGGTTATTACCTGGGACTATGATCCTCTGTTTGCCGCCGTTTTCGACGACAACCAGAGTCTCAGGGGCTACTATCTGCATAGGGCACACCTAACGTGTGCGGTACTGTCAAAAACATACACTATGTCCACGTACCTCAAAGCCTTTCAGCAGACTCATAAAAGCTTCATGCAATCCGCTTTCAGCGGATGAAATCCTTTCAACTACCGTACCCATTAGCGTACGATGCGCTTCTGAGATGGCCGCTTGCTCCAGAAGATCCTTCAGTGCGTCCGACCGCACACTATACGGTTCGGACTCTTTCTGTTGCTCTCTTTAGGAGCCGAATACTGAGGACTCCGGGTGGCCAAGGGATTACCCCCTGGCCTTGGCGGATCAGGAGAAACCCTCCGCGAACGACACTTCAGGGTCGCCCGCCTCATGAGGCGGGGTGGCAGGGGGAGGTGTTTCGCTCTCCATCATCTTCCGGAAGAAGATCCCCCGAAGACGAACTCTGTCGAGAAGGGCTACGATCCGAACTACAAGATATAAGCTTCGGTTATTGTCTTCAGAAGTAAGGTAGGATATTTTCACTACTAAGTACTTTTTGATTACTTACAGCTCGGTAGAGGGCTGATTCCCTTGCGGACACTGTGCGGCAAGGGTACCCCCGGGGCAGGACCCTCTGGCGAAGATTTCTTCCCTCGTTTGGAAACCTCTGTTTCCGGATCTTCAGAGGTGGTCCTCTTCCTTCCCCGGGGAGAGGGAATGTCAGATTCTTCTCCCTGGTTGTCCTCCTTCGCGGAGGCGCTCGTTCCCCCGGTTGGGACGAGTAGTGAGCGAGGCTCGCTTCCGGCCTCTTTATTCCCCCCTTCTCTTCCTTCGAGGGCACCTGATAAGGCGCCGGCTCCAGCATTCTGTCTAGTACTGGATTGGCCAAGCCCTCGGGAAGGGGGGCCGGACACCTGATCATCTTCGCCTTTGTTATCCAGTCCTGGTCAAAGAGCGACTTTTCAGAATGATGTGATAAATAAGGGAAACAGTGTGTTCGGCCATGGGATTACTTACTTGGGTATCCGGGCGATTACAGCTCAAACCCGCATCCTCGGTGGTGTCCGGACACTTTATTTGTGGTCCGAAGAACAACTTGTACATCTCCTCGAGCGTCATGCCGAGGAAGTGCTGAATGATTCGCGGTCCCTCCGGGTTGAACTCCCACAAACGGAGATGTCTACGTTTGCAAGGCGGGACCTGGCGAACTAGCATGACCTGCATCACCGTGACCAGGTTGACGTCTCTCTCAATGAGGTCTTGGATGCGACTCTGCAATATCGGCACATCCTTTACTGGACCCCAAGTTTAGCCCCTCGCTGATCCATGACGTCAGTTGTGTGGGTGGGGCCCGAGCGAAAGGCAGGGGCGGCTACCCACTTGGCACTTCGGGGAGCTGTGATATAAAACCACTCCCGCTGCCACAAACTGGACACCTCTGGGAAGGAACCCTCTGGCCATGGAGCATCAGCGCTTTTGCTTATTACGGCACCTCCGCACTCTGCGTGCCGCCCCTCGATCATCTTCGGCTTCACATTGAAGGTCTTGAGCCACAGGCCGAAGTGAGGGGTAATGCGGAGGAAGGCCTCACATACGACGATGAACGACGAGATGTGAAGGAGGGAATCCGGGGCCAGATCATGGAAATCCAGCCCATAATAGAACATGAGTCCCCTAACAAAGGGGTCCAGAGCGAGGCCTAGTCCTCGGAGGAAGTGAGAGATGAACACAACACTCTCGTTGGGTTCGGGAGTGGGGATGACCTGCCCTCGGGCGGGCAGCCTGTGCGAGATTTCGGCGTCAGATATCTGGCCTCTCTCAGCTTCTTGATGTCCTCCTCTGTGATAGAGGAAGGCATCACCGACCTTGGAGGTTGGATCCGGACATGGTTGAAGGTCCAGAAGTGCCTCACTGAGCCTGGGGTGTTGGAACTCGAGGTGGGGGAAGGATTCGATTGAGCGCGAGAGGAAAAAGGGACAGGTCTTGGCCTCTTTATAAAAAGGGTGAATGTCAAGCGTCCTCCTCGCGGTCCGTTTTGGGGCTCGCCTAAAATCGAGGAGTCATACCAACGGGCACGAGTGGGTTACCCACGTCCGTATTGATGAGAATCCCGTAATAAGGGGGACACGATCTCTGCTTCGACAAGACGTGTCAAGAAAACCGCCTCGCGATATGTGCGGTGCTGGTTGAGAAAAACGGTTCGAATAATGACCGGGCCATGACATAATGTCGTGCTGTCAAAACACGTCAGCAGATTAGATTTGTGGAAATATTATTCTCTCTACGGTGGTATGTGGAAATTATTTTGCAGGGCCGGACACTATCCTTGGGTCCAAAATCTTCTATGGAGTATTCGGAGGAGGAACCCGCCTTGCAATGCCGAAGACAAACTGCGCGTCGGACTCATCGTCATTGAAGCCTGGTTCAGGGGCTACTGAGGGAGTCCTGGATTAGGGGGTCTCCGGACAGCGGACTATATCCTTTGGCCGGACTGTTGGACTATGAAGATACAAGATTGAAGACTTCGTCCCGTGTCCGGATGGGACTCTCCTTGGCGTGGAAGGCAAGCTAGGCAATACGGATATGTAGATCTCCTCCCTTGTAACCGACTCTGTGTAACCCTAGCCCCCTCCGGTGTCTATATAAACCGGAGGGTTTAGTCCATAGGACAACATACAATCATACCATAGGCTAGCTTCTAGGGTTTAGCCTCTACGATCTCGTGGTAGATCAACTCTTGTAATACTCATATCATCAAGAACAATCAAGCAGGACGTAGGGTATTACCTCCATCAAGAGGGCCCGAACCTGGGTAAACATTGTGTCCCCTGCTTCCTGTTACCATCTTCCTGTTACCCGAGATCCGCCGGTTTTCACACCGAAATCAAGCCTCTCGAAGTTGGAATAAACGTTTTGATAGTGTGATCAAAGCATATGGTTTTATACAGACTTTTGGAGAAGCCTGTATTTACAAGAAAGTGAGTGGGAGCTCTGTAGCATTTCTAATATTATATGTGGATGACATATTGTTGATTGGAAATGATATAGAATTTCTGGATAGCATAAAAGGATATTTGAATAAGAGTTTTTCAATGAAATACCTTGGTGAAGCTGCTTACATATATTGGGCATCAAGATCTATAGAGATAGATCAAGACGCTTAATTGGACTTTCACAAAGCACATACCTTGACAAAGTTTTGAAGAAGTTCAAAATGGATCAAGCAAAGAAAGGGTTCTTGCCTGTGTTACAAGGTGTGAAGTTGAGTAAGACTCAATGCTCCGACCACTGCAGAAGATAGAGAGAAAATGAAAGATGTTCCCTATGCTTCAGCCATAGGCTCTATCATGTATGCAATGTTGTGTACCAGACCTGATGTGTGCCTTGCTATTATTAAGCAGGGAGGTACCAAAGTAATCCAGGAGTGGATCACTGGACAGCGGTCAAGAACATCCTGAAATACCTGAAAAGGACTAAGGATATGTTTCTCGTTTATGGAGGTGACAAAGAGCTCATCGTAAATGGTTACGTTGATGCAAGCTTTGACACTGATCCGGATGATTCTAAATCGCAAACCGGATACGTGTTTATATTGAATGGTGGAGCTGTCAGTTGGAGCTGTTCTAAACAAAGCGTTGTGGCGGGATCTACATGTGAAGCGGAGTACATTGCTGCTTCGGAAGCAGCAAATGAAGGAGTCTGGATGAAGGAGTTCATATCCGATCTAGGTGTCATACCTAGTGCATCGGGTCCAATGAAAATCTTTTGTGACAATACTGGTGCAATTGCCTTGGCAAAGGAATCCATATTTCACAAGAGAACCAAGCACATCAAGAGACGCTTCAATTCCATCCGTGCATCAAGTCAGGTGGGAGACATAGAGATTTGCAAGATACATACGGATCTGAATGTTGCAGACCCGTTGACTAAGCCTCTTCCACGAGCAAAACATGATCAGCACCAAGGCTCCATGGGTGTTAGAATCATTACTGTGTAATCTAGATTATTGACTCTAGTGCAAGTGGGAGACTGAAGGAAATATGCCCTAGAGGCAATAATAAAGTTATTATTTATTTCCTTATATCATGATAAATGTTTATTATTCATGCTAGAATTGTATTAACCGGAAACTTAGTACATGTGTGAATACATAGACAAACAGAGTGTCACTAGTATGCCTCTACTTGACTAGCTCATTAATCAAAGATGGTTAAGTTTCCTAACCATAGACATGAGTTGTCATTTGATTAACGGGATCACATCATTAGGAGAATGATGTGATTGACTTGACCCATTCCGTTAGCTTAGCACTTGATCGTTTAGTTTACTGCTTATTGCTTTCTTCATGACTTATACATGTTCCTATGACTATGAGATTATGCAAACTCCCGATTACCGGAGGAACACTTTGTGTGCTACCAAACGTCACAACGTAACTGGGTGATTATAAAGGTGCTCTACAGGTGTCTCCGATGGTACTTGTTGAGTTGACATAGATCAAGATTAGGATTTGTCACTCCGATTGTCGGAGAGGTATCTCTGGGCCCACTCGGTAATGCACATCACTATAAGCCTTGCAAGCATTGTAACTAATGAGTTAGTTGCGGATGATGTATTACAGAACGAGTAAAGAGACTTGCCGGTAACGAGATTGAACTAGGTATTGAGATACCGACGATCGAATCTCGGGCAAGTAACATACCGATGACAAAGGGAACAACGTATGTTGTTATGCGGTTTGACCGATAAAGATCTTCGTAGAATATGTGGGAGCCAATATGAGCATCCAGGTTCCGCTATTGGTTATTGACCGGAGACATGTCTCGGTCATGTCTACATAGTTCTCGAACCCGTAGGGTCCGCACGCTTAAAGTTCGGTGACTATCGGTATTATGAGTTTTTGTGTTTTGATGTACCGAAGGTAGTTCGGAGTCCCGGATATGATCACGGACATGACGAGGAGTCTCGAAATGGTCGAGACGTAAAGATCGATATATTGGACGACTATATTCGGACACCGGAAGTGTTCCGAGGTGATTTCGGAGAAAACCGGAGTGCCGGAGGGTTACCGGACCCCCCCCGGAGAAATAGGGCCTTATGGGCCTTAGTGGAGAGAGAGAGGGCTGACCTAGGGCAGGCCGTGCGCCCCTCCCCCTCTGGTCCGAATTGGACTAGGAGAGGGGGCGCCGTCCCCCTTTCCTTCTCCCTCTCCCCTTCCTTTCCCCCTCCTAGTAGGAGTAGGAAAGAGGGGAGTCCTACTCCTACTAGGAGGAGCACTCCTCCTGGCGTGCCATAGAGGGCCGGCCGGCCTCCCCCCTTGCTCCTTTATATACGGGGGCAGGGGGCACCTCTAGACACACAATTTGATCAGTTGATCTATTCCAGCCGTGTGCGGTGCCCCCTTCCACAATATTCCACCTCGGTTATATCGTAGCGGTGCTTAGGCAAAGCCCTGCGTCGGTAGCAACATCATCACCATCATAACGCCGTCGTGCTGACGAACTCTCCCGTGAAGCTCTGCTGGATCGGAGTTCGTGGGACGTCATCGAGCTGAACATGTGCTGAACTCGGAGTCGTGCGTTCGGTACTTGGATCGGTCGGATCGTGAAGACGTTCGACTACATCAACCGTGTTCTCATAACGCTTCCGCTTACGGTCTACGAGGGTACGTGGATGATACTCTTCCCTCTCGTTGCTATGCATCACCATGATCTTGCGTGTGCGTAGGAAAATTTTGAAATTACTACGTTCCCCAACGTCAACTGCATCAGATTCTTCAGCTCCGAAGAAGATGAAGCCGCTAACCAGCTCATTTGAAATCCAATTGATGTTGTTCCTGTCTCATCCATGCCATCAAAGGACCTTGTTCCTTTTGATGAAGAATATGTGATCCCAAGCGGATCTGATGAAGACATTCCTTTTGCTGCTTCTTCAGAGCAATTGGATGAAGAAATTGAAGCGGATGCAATCCCTTCAACCCCAATAGTCTCATCTCCCATGCCTCAGTTCACTGCTGAAGAGGCCGGCGTTGAAGAAATGAATGAAGAAGAGATGTGGACATTGGATGCACAACTCCAGTGCTGAACGACGACTTTTGGGAAAGTAGCACCCATTCTCCTTTCACACCCCTACAACAAATTCCTTTAGTCCCCTGTCACTACTGAAGTACAAATGGGATTTCAAGAACCTCGTACCACTCCGTCTATACAAGAAGAGATTCCAGCCACTAGTGCTGAAGAAAATGTTAATGAAGAATTGAAGACCCAGGCTACTAATGAAGAAGAACCTGACATTCCTCAGCCTGTGGATCTTGAAATTGTGATTCCTGAGGTGATGATGCAATTGACTGATACCCTCAGCCCAAGCCAAAGGATCCCTTCTCGAAGAAGCAGAAAATTCAAGGCTGATGACTTCTTCGGCGAGCATGTATTCTTCATAGACTACAATCCTTATGACTCTACTCGTCTTAGGAGGAAGCGCTTCTGGACTGCCAGCCAGGCCAATTTCTATTCTTCACTGCTCTTCAACAAGGATAAAGTCTTCTACCACGAGCATATTCCTCACGTGGACATGGAATCACTGCCTTGCTTCTCTCTGTCCTCGTGTGCTTCATGATGCAGGCCTCCTCAACTTTTGCTCTGACATTGTTGATTGGAATGAAGAGCTTATTCTTCAGTTCTACGCAACACTGCACATCACAGGTGATCCTGATGATATCAACACTTGGGTATTGGACTGGATGACCGATAACACTCATTATAAGGCACCGGCCTCTGAATTACTTCACGCCCTGCCCATCAGTCCACCCCTTGAAGGAGCTCGTTGCCTGTACCAGGAGCCTGAACTCACTGCCCATTACATGCAAGTGCTAATGAAGCCCCTGAAGCCCGGTCAAGCCCCAAGACAAATTCCTCATGAAGGAATTGCTATATGTGCCCAGAACAGTCTATCGCATTCTACGAGGACAATGAGTCCTATCAAAGGCCACGACTCGTCTGATGAGGAAATTGTTGGCATCATGAAGAATCTGCTATTCAACATCATACGTGGCATTCCTGTCAATTATCATGATTTCTTCATGCGGACTCTGGGCCAAATGTTGCACTCTCTCCATTTCAGTTGAAGCCTTATTGAAAGCACAAGTGCTCCTAGGTGGTTTTGATAATTGATGACAACATATCTCTGTTGGACTAACATTTCAATCTAGCATGTTTCAGATAAGTTCAACAATGGAGTGGCATGGACTAAAGGTTGTGGGAACCCTCAAAATGCTAAGGACAAGGATTGGCTAAAGCTTCAAGCTCAAGACTCTTCATTTTATATTTTAGTGATCCAAGATCACATTGAGTCCATAGGAAAAGCCAATACTATTAAGGAGGGATGAGGTGTTGCTTAATGAGCCTCTTGCTTCATGTGCTTAATGATATGCTCCAAAACCCTCAACTACTTTCCCATATCCACATATGACCTAAACCCTAAGCCAAACTCGGTCCTACCGATTCTTCCTATCCGGCGCCACCGAGTTTCACTTGTCATTAAGCCACTGCCAAACCCTAGCAATTCGGTTCTACCGATAAGGATCTCGGTCTCACCGAGATGGGATTGCAAACTCTCTGTTACCTATTGCAATATTCTCGGTCCCACCGAGATATGCAATCGGTCTCACCGAGATTGCAATGTAAATTCAGTGTTTCCTTTTTGTAACTTTTCGGTCTCACCGAGTTCCACTCGGTCCCACCGAAAGAGCAAATCGGTCCCACCGAGTTTGCCTGACCAACTCTCTGGTTAGCTAATTACCAAACTCGGTCTCACCGAGTTTGTGTAATCGGTCTCACCGAGATTACGTTATGCCCAAACCCTAACCGAATCGGTCCTCGAGTTGCATGTCAGTCCCACCGAAATTCCTAACGGTCACTAGGTTTACATTTTCGGTCCGACCGAGTTTTATGATTCGGTCCCACCGAGATTGGAAAACTGTGTAACGGTTGGATTTTGTGTGGAGGCTATATATACCCCTCCACCTCTTTCTCATTCATGAGAGAGCCATCAGAACACACACATCATTCCAACTCATATGTTCTGAGAGAGAACCACCTACTCATGTGTTGAGACCAAGATATTCCATTCCTACCATATGAATCTTGATCTCTAGCCTTCCCAAGTTGCTTTCCACTCAAATCTTCTTTCCACCAAATCCAAATCCTATGAGAGAGAGTTGAGTGTTGGGGAGACTATCATTTGAAGCACAAGAGCAAGGAGTTCATTACCTACACACCATTTGTTACTTCTTGGAGAGTGGTGTCTCCTAGATTGGCTAGGTGTCACTTGGGGAGCCTCCGACAAGATTGTGGAGTTGAACCAAGGAGTTTGTAAGGGCAAGGAGATCGCCTACTTCGTGAAGATCTACCGCTAGTGAGGCAAGTCCTTCGTGGGCGATGGCCATGGTGGGATAGACAAGGTTGCTTCTTCGTGGACCCTTTGTGGGTGGTTGCTTCTTCGTGGACCCTTCGTGGGTGGAGCCCTTCGTGGACTCGCGCAACCGTTGCCCTTGGGTGGAGCCCTGTGTGGACTCGCGCAACCGTTACCCTTCGTGGGTTGAAGTCTCCATCAACGTGGATGTAGGATAGCACCACCTATCCGAACCACGGGAAAAACATCCGTGTCTCCAATAGCGTTTGAATTCTCCAAACCCTTCCCTTTACATTCTTGTAAGTTGCATGCTTTACATTCCGCTGCTCATATACTCTTTGCATGCTTGCTTGATATGTATTGTGTGTATTGAAATTGTGCCTAAACTCCACTTGAACCGAAAAGGATTAAAAATTGCAACTTTAGCACGAAGTGTCTAATCACCCCCCCTTTAGACACATCTACTTCTAGATCCTACAAGTGGTATCATAGCTTTGGTCTCCATTGCCTTGGTTTAATCACCATTGGAGGAAGATGGATGTGTCTACTCTAGGGAGTCTTAGACATAGAGTGCCCATTCTTGATGGAAAGTATTTTCATGAGTGGAAAAATGAGATGCTTGTAATCTTCAATCAATATCATTTGAACAAGTATATTGCTAGCCCTTGTGCACCCCATATTGATCCCTTGCATCCTACCCTAGATGAAGATATTGACATGATTCGCAATCTTAGAACTATTGAGCTCATCATTAGAGGATTGCCCAAAGATTTGATTGCTAGTTTGCCTACTCAAAATTGCGCCTATACTATACGGAAATTTCTTGAGGAACGGTTTCCCAATCACTCCTTGAAAACTTTGGATGAAATTCTCCATAAATCTATCGCCTTGAGTAAGATGAACTCTAGTGATCCTAGTTTTGGTAAATGTCTTCTTGAACTTGCCAATCTTAAGCATGCCAAAGGAGATGTTGGAATCATTGATGATATCATACTCAAAGCTATAAGAATTCATAAAAGTAACCACTTTGATCATTTATCTAATGAATTACCCTCTCTAGGAAATGATGAGTCACAAGATCATGATGAACATGAATATTATGATGATGATGATAGTGACTCCGATCTTGATAATGCAATGAGACATTTTGGTCTTATGGCAAATCTTCGGGGATATGAATCAGGAGGAAAGGAATGGGTTCTTGATAGTGGATGCACTGATCATATGACCGGAGATGAAGAGATGCTCCGTGAGCTTGCTGAAAACAACGGCCCTCGAAAATATGTCACCTTTGGTGATAATTCAAAGGGTAAAGTGGTTGGCCTTGGTAAGGTGGCCATCTCACATGATAGTTCCATTCAAAATGTCATGCTCGTTGAATCTCTTGGCTACAACTTACTTTCAGTATCTAGACTTGCTGATTTCGGTTTGAATGTCCTATTTACTGAGGTAGATTGCCAAGTATTTCGTCGAGACAATCATAAAATGGTCTTTTCGGGTATGCGTAGAGGTGATCTTTACATTGTCGATTTCTCTAAAAAGGCACAACCTAAAACTTGCTTTGTTGCTAAATCCTCAAAAGGTTGGTTGTGGCATAGACGACTAGGTCACGTTGGCATGAGAAACCTTGACAAGCTTATTAAAGGAAATCATATCCTTGGAGTTAACGATGTCATATTTGATAAGGATAGACTTTGCAGTGCTTGTCAAGCAGGTAAACAGGTTGGAGGAAGACATCCCGTGAAGAACATCATGACCACAAGGAGGCCACTCGAGCTGCTTCACATGGATCTTTTTGGTCCCAATGCCTACAAGAGTCTCGATGGAAATTCTTTTGGTCTAGTTATAGTTGATGATTTTTCAAGATTTACGTGGGTGTTCTTTCTTAATGACAAGTCGCAGGTCCAGAAGATCTTCAGAAACTTCGCTAGGAAAGCCCAAAATCAGTTTGATGTGAAGATCAAGAAGGTTCGGAGTGACAACGGAACGGAGTTCAAGAACGCAAATGTGGACACCTTTCTTGACGAAGAAGGGATTTCACACGAGTTCTCGGCTACATACACACCTCAACAAAATGGAGTTGTTGAGAGGAAGAACCGGACGCTCATCGAAATGGCAAGAACAATGCTTGATGAATACAAGACGCCAAAGCACTTTTGGGCAGAAGCGGTTGAGACAGCTTGTCACGCAACAAATCGCTTATATCTTCACAAGCTACTCGGCAAGACGGCATACGAGCTCCTCACCGGTAACAAGCCTCAAGTTGGATACTTTCAAGTATTCGGCTCAAAGTGCTACATTCTTGATAAGCATCGTCGCTCAAAGTTTGCTCCTAAATATCATGAAGGTTTTCTACTTGGTTATGGATCAAACTCTCACACTTACCGTGTCTACAACAATTTCACCCAAAAGGTTGAAGAGACGGTAGATGTGAAGTTTGATGAATCTAATGGCTCGCAAGTAGAGCAATTGCCAATTGATGTAGGAGACAAAGACCCCTCAGAAGCAATTCAAGACTTGTCTATTGGCAAAATTCGTCCAACAGAGGTGAAGGAGAGTACTTCATCCGTCCAAGTGGAAGCTTCTACTTCACGACAAGGTGAACCAAGAATCGACACGGAAGCATCCACAAGTGGGCCACACCAAGATGAAGAAAACGAGGAAGTACGCCAAGATGAACATCAACAACCTCCTTCTCCACCACGACAAGAGAACGACGACGTCAACAATGAAGAAGGCCAAGAAGAAGAACAAGATGAAGAAGATGCTCAACAAAGACCCAAGCAAAAGCTCTCACGAGTTCGAGCAAGAATTGCCAAAGATCATCTCGTCGAGCAAATCCTCAATGATATACAAACCGGGAGAATCACTTGCTCAAAAACTCGTTTAGCTAACTTTTGTGAAAACTATTCATTCATCTCTAGCATTGAACCAATGAAGGTTGAAGAAGCATTGGAAGATCCGGAATGGATAAACGCTATGCATGAAGAGCTACATAATTTCGAGAGAAACCAAGTTTGGACATTGGTTGAGAAGCCCGACAACAACCACAACATCATTGGTACCAAATGGGTGTTTTGCAACAAGCAAGATGAAGATGGACAAGTGGTCCGCAACAAAGCACGTCTCGTCGCCCAAGGATACACACAAGTCGAAGGTATGGACTATGGTGAGACGTATGCTCCCGTTGCTAGACTTGAGTCCATTCGCATCTTACTTGCCTATGCTAATCACCATAATATCACCTTGTACCAAATGGACATTAAAAGTGCTTTTCTAAATGGAGAAATAGAGGAGGAAGTTTATGTCAAACAAACTCCCGGCTTTGTCAATCCTAAGAAACCAAATCATGTTTACAAACTTCACAAAGCTCTTTATGGTCTTAAACATGCTCCTAGAGCATGGTATAAATGCTTGACCAAGTTCCTTATTACAAGTGGTTTTGAAATTGGTAAAATTGATTCTACTCTTTTTACTAAAAGGGTTAATGGAGAACTATTTGTATGCCAAATTTATGTTGATGACATCATATTTGGTTCAACTAACCCTCTCTTTAGTGAAAAGTTTGGAAAGCTAATGTCAGAGAAGTTTGAGATGTCTATGATGAGTGAACTCAAATTCTTTCTCGGGTTGCAAATCAAGCAAACTAAGGAAGGTACATTTGTCTCTCAAACAAAGTACACCAAGGACTTATTCAAGAAGTTCAATATGCAAGAATGCAAAGGTATGTCTACACCCATGCCTACTAGTGGACATAATGATTTGACCAAAGATGGTGAACCTGTTGATCAAAAGGTTTATCGCTCTATGATTGGTTCATTGTTATACCTATGTGCTTCACGTCCCGATATTATGCTAAGTGTGTGCATGTGTGCACGATATCAAGCTGCTCCTAAAGATTGTCATCTTAAGGCTGTGAAAAGGATAGTGAGATATTTAATCCATACACCAAATTTTGGCATTTGGTATCCTA
Organism: Triticum urartu; assembly: GCF_003073215.2. NCBI lineage: Eukaryota > Viridiplantae > Streptophyta > Magnoliopsida > Poales > Poaceae > Triticum > Triticum urartu. The sequence continues at coordinate 557,937,256 of NC_053026.1, forward strand.
AGAGGTCTTCTTTTGATCTTGTTGGCTATTCCGACTCAGATTATGCCGGAGACAAGGTTGATAGAAAGTCCACTTCGGGTACTTGTCAATTTCTTGGTAGATCTCTTGTGTCTTGGTCTTCCAAGAAACAAAACTCGGTATCCTTATCCACCGCCGAAGCGGAATACATTGCCGCTAGTTCATGTTGTGCTCAATTACTTTGGATGACCCAAACTCTTAAAGATTATGGGATTTATGTGAAACATGTTCCACTGCTTTGTGACAATGAAAGTGCTACCAAAATTGGTCATAATCCTGTACAACATTCTCGAACTAAGCATATTGAAGTTCGTCATCATTTTATTCGAGATCATGTTGCTAAGGGTGACATCAATCTTAAGCATGTTCGCACCGACAATTAGCGGATATATTCACTAAACCGCTTGATGAGAAAGTGTTTTGCAGGTTGAGAGGAGAACTGAACATCATTGATGCCTCGAACTTGGAGTAGAAACTCCATTGGATACATGCAAGACATGAGCTTATGACTAATCCATGATATATCTCTTATGATAACTATCTTATGTCTTGGATATATTTGCACCTTGCATGTTGTCTAACCCATGTAGGTGCTTGGTTGAATCGAATTCCATGAGATTGCGACTCACTCATATCTTGAGCAATCTCTACATCACCAAGACTCTATACAATAGTGGTTGAAGACAAGGAAGCACAAAACCATTCAAACATATCCTTTGACAAATTCTATGTTAAGCTTCATGATTGTCATTTTTGGATACACAAGTGCTCTTCCTTGCAAGAACTAACCCATGTAGGTAGATGAACTCAAACTCCAAGTGGTGCTCCCAACTCTTGATGAACTACATCAACCCTGAGCACCCACACAAGTTCAACTACATGAGCAAGAACCACATCACCACCCAAGGTATGTCATTCCATCTTAGAGAAGCTTTACTTCAAGACATGAGTCAAAGCAACTCAACAAGATGTGAATACATCAAGATGCTTAAACAAAAAATGGTAACCCCATTTTGAGCTTAAACGATGAGTATGACCTATGATCAAGTGTCCTCACTTGACTCCTAAGTCAATATACTCTAACATAGGTGACTATGTCACCGCCCAATTCTAGATGAAGTTCTCTTGTGTCCTTTTCTGAGTTATTGCATTTGTTCCTTGCATATTTGCTTCCTTCTCTCTCAAACAAAAAAAAAACAAAAAAAAACTTCATCTAGAAACTTTCATTTTTTCCTGTTTGTTTTTGTTCTGCATATTTCTGCATCAAATTTCTTGCAAATCCTTCAGCTAATTCATTGCAAATCTTTGTGAGATCTTACTTGACTAGTGAGCTGAGGTGACAAGTGTTTTTTCTCTGTGTAAACTCGGTTTCACCGACTTGCAAATTTCGGTCCAACCGAATCTTTTCGGTACCACCAAAATGTGCCACTCGGTGCCACTGACTTTGTAATCAGAAAACCATTTTGCCACTTGTTCTACATTTCTTCTGATCCAGCTCCACTCAATGAATCTTGTCCTCCACAAGCATCACAATTTTATCCTCTGCTTTGTGCTAAATCTCAAGGACCAAACCTATTTGATGGATTCCAGGAAAAACCTTCTTGGAAATTGATGTCAAAGGGGGAGAGAGAGATCACATCAAAGCTTGTAGGAAAGAGAGATCACACCAAGAGAGAAAAAGTATTAAGGGGGAGAGAAAGTCTCAAGGATCCCAGATGTTGTTAAGGGGGAGAGAGAGATCTCCAGGGAGAGAAAAATACTCAAGGATCCCAGATGCTTGATGTTCAAGAGGAGAGATGCCACATGTCTTTTTGGGGGAAAGACATGTTCATATGAACTCATTTGAATTAAGTTCTATTCAGCTCTGATTTTCTGTTTCCTATCTTCTCCCAATATCCCATGTAAGATTCAGGGGGAGCAAGACACCTAAGGGAAAAGAAATCAGCCAAATTCATTGCATATCTTTATTCTTGGGGACATGTTGAATCCAATGTTATCACTCTCTACATGTCATCCCAGTCTTGGCATTCTTGTGGTTTCTTTTGTTTTCTCTGGCTAGTGGACGTACCTGTGTTATCTAACCTTGTTTGCAGGTTCATTCCATCCTAAGCCAACTCGAGACCACAAGGTAAGTATATGCATCAAAATCATGAGTATGAGGAGTTCTTGCTTATGTACATACTGTTTGCAAGAAGGACTCATGAGCATGAAGGTATTTTCCTTAATAATCTTTTGCTCTGATGCATATGGCCAAGATACATGTAACACATTGCCTACTCTGTCATGATTATGCTCTCACATGCCTCTATATTTCATATTTACATGAGTGCATACATGTAGGGGGAGCCTATGCTTGCTACATGTTCTTCCAAAGCTTTACTTGTTGTTCTGTATATCTTTATCTAAAGCTTTGATGTATGTTGCCATCAATTACCAAAAAGGGGGAGATTGAAAGCACAAGTGTTCCCTAGGTGGTTTTGATAATTGATGACAACATATCTCTTGTTGGACTAACACTTCTATCTAGCATGTTTCAGATAAGTTCAACAATGGAGTGGCATGGACTAAAGGTTGTGGGAACTCCTTCAGGATGCTAAGGACAAGAGACTGGCTAAAGCTTCAAGCTCAAGACCCTTCACTTTTACATTTTAGTGATCCAAGATCACATTGAGTCCATAGGAAAAGCCAATACTATCAAGGAGGGATGAGGTGTTGCTTAATGAGCCTCTTGCTTCATGTGCTTAATGATATGCTCCAAAA